>NC_074670.1:51329954-51557454 GCF_029448725.1 Salvelinus fontinalis | reverse complement strand
GAGTCCCCTGCATTAAATATTTACAGCACCCAGTCAGGGCTCTTAATTGAATCTGTGGGCCCCACCTCAGGCGCGACTGGCTCCTATCAGGGCCAATTAAGAGCAGACGAGGCTGACAGCAATAGGTGCTATCGGACTGCTGCTCCCTGGAGAGGATAGAGTAAAGGGGGGGGGGGGGGGGGGGGGGGGGCGATGGAGCAGAGGGATGGATGTATGAAAGAGAGGTGAGGGATCGAGGGGGTTGTACGATAAAGGTGGGGGGGTGAAGGTGGGCAGGTATACAGGCTATAGTAGTGACTCCTCCTCTCCTGCTCTCCTCTCCCCTCCCCTCCCCTCCCCTCCTCCTCTCCTCCCAGTAAGCTAATGCATGGTACGGGATGGCAGATAATATCCCTTGTTACAGGAAGGAAGTGGAGGATGGGGTAGATGGTTTGGGGTATTCAGACCTCTAACCCAATCAGCAATCAGCTGCTGGTTTCCCCCTCTACTAACCACAGAGAAAGGAGGAGGAGGGTGAGAGAGAGAGAGAGAGAGAGAGAAATAAAGAGAGGGATTTAGAGAGACTTTTGAGGAGGTAGAGGCAGTCTCTCAACGAACACAGTCACACAGAGTGATTCATGCCCTCTTACACATTAATGCTCAAAGAAGCTCATCAATTTGAAGAACCATCAAAAAATAGTTTTATTTTCCTTGCTTACAGAAATGTTCTGCCAATGAAAAACTGTAAGAGATTGTAGGAGATTGAACCTTTCTGCTATCATTGTGGGTGCCAAAGTGATGTCATTCACTCCGGCTTCTTCCCCACATTCTACTACAGTCACATTCTAATTCATTCTACTACAGTCCCATTCTACTACAGTCACATTCTACTACATTCTAGTACAGTCACATTCTAATACAGTCACATTTGACTACATTATACTACAGTCACATTCTACTATACTACGATCACATTCTACTACAGTACCATTATACTACAGTCACATTCTACTATATTCTACAATAGTCACATTCTAGAATGCAGTCAGTTAGAAAAAGGACACAGAACAAGTCCCCATTCTCTCACTACAGGACCTGCATCTCTCTGAGCCAAGGCCAGAGACCCCCAAAGCCTTATCTGAGTGGGCCAGCCAGGGAATTTCGCTGGGCTGGGTAAGGGGATGGAGCAGGGGTGCATATGAGCAGAAGGGCAGGGAGGGAGGGGGGTTGAAGGTGGTTTCCCTCTCTACTAACCACAGGGAGAGAGAGAGAGAGAGAGAGAGAGAGAGAGAGAGAGAGAGAGAGAGAGAGAGAGAGAGAGAGAGAGAGAGAGAGAGAGAGAGAGAGAGAGAGAGAGAGAGAGAGAGAGAGAGAGAGAGACTTTTGAGGAGGTGGGGACAGTCTGTCGACAAACACAGTCACACAGAGTGATTCATGCCCTCTTACACAGTAATGCTCAAAGAAGCTCATCATTTTGAAGAACCATCAAAAAATATATATTGTCCTTGCTTACAGAAATGTTCTGCCAATGAAAAACTGTAAGAGATTGTAGGAGATTGAACCCTTCTGATACAATTGTGGGTGCCAAAGGGATGTCATTCACTCCGGCTTCTTCCCCACATTCTACTACAGTCACGTTCTACTACATTCTACTAGAGTCACATTCTATTACATTCTACTAGTCACATTCTGCTACATTCTGCTACATTCCCATTCTAATACATTCTACTACAGTCACATTCTACTACGTTCCTCTACAGTCCCATTCTAATACATTCTACTACAGTCACATTCTGCTACAGTCACATTCTACTACAGTCACATTCTACTACAGTTACATTGTAATACATTCTACTACAGTCACATTCTACTACATTCTACTGCAGTCACATTCTACTACAGTCACATTCTACTACATTCTACTACAGTCCCATTCTAATACATTCTACTACAGTCACATTCTACTACATTCTGCTACAGTCCCATTCTACTACATTCCACTACAGTCCCATTCGAATACATTCTACTACAGTCCCATTCGAATACATTCTACTACAGTCACATTCTACTACAGTCCCATTCTACTACATTCTACTACAGTCACATTCTACTACATTCCACTACAGTCACATTCTACTACATTCTACTACAGTCCCATTCTAATACATTCTACTACAGTCACATTCTACTACAGTCACATTCTACTACATTCTACTACAGTCACATTCTACTACATTCCACTACAGTCACATTCTACTACATTCTACTACAGTCCCATTCTAATACATTCTACAACAGTCACATTCTACTACAGTCACATTCTACTACAGTCACATTGTAATACATTCTACTACAGTCACATTCTACTACAGTCCCATTCTAATACATTCTACTACAGTCACATTCTACTACAGTCCCATTCTAAAACATTCTACTACAGTCACATTCTACTACATTCTACTACAGTCACATTCTACAAAAGTCACATTCTACTACATTCTACTGCAGTCACGTTCTACTACATTCTACTACAGTCCCATTCTAATACATTCTACTACAGTCACATTCTGCTACAATCTGCTACATTCCCATTCTAATACATTCTACTACAGTCACATTCTGCTACAGTCACATTCTACTACAGTCACATTCTACTACATTCCACTACAGTCACATTCTACTACATTCTACTACAATCCCATTCTAAGACATTTTACTACAGTCACATTCTACTACATTCTACTACAGTCACATTGTAATACATTCCACTACAGTCACATTCTACTACATTCTACTGCAGTCACATTCTACTACAGTCACATTCTACTACATTCTACTACAGTCCCATTCTAATACATTCTACTACAGTCACATTCTACTACATTCTACTACAGTCACATTCTACTACATTCCACTAGTCACATTCTACTACATTCTACTACAGTCCCATTCTTATACATTCTACTACAGTCACATTCTACTACAGTCACATTCTATTACATTCTACAACAGTCACATTCTACTACATTCTACTACAGTCACATTCTACTGCATTCTACTACAGTCCCATTCTACTACAGTCCCATTCTAATACATTCTACTACAGTTACATTCTACTACATTCTACTACAGTCCCATTCTACTACATTCTACTACAGTCACATTCTACTGCATTCTACTACAGTCCCATTCTACTACAGTCACATTTCTACTACATTCTACTACAGTCACATTCTACTACAGTCACGTTCTACTACATTCTAGTACAGTCACATTCTACTACATTCCACTACAGTCCCATTCTAATACATTCTACTACAGTCCCATTCTACTGCAGTCACATTCTACTACAGTCACATTCTACTGCATTCTACTACAGTCACATTTCTACTACATTCTACTACAGTCCCATTCTAATACAGTCCCATTCTACTACAGTCACATTCCAATACAGTCACATTATACTATATTCTTCTACAGTCACGTTCTAATACAGTCACATTCTACTACAGTCACATTCTACTGCATTCTACTACAGTCACATTCTACTACAGTCACGTTCTACTACATTCTAGTACAGTCACATTCTACTACATTCCACTACAGTCCCATTCTAATACATTCTACTACAGTCCCATTCTACTGCAGTCACATTCTACTACAGTCACATTCTACTGCATTCTACTACAATCACATTTCTACTACATTCTACTACAGTCCCATTCTAATACAGTCCCATTCTACTACAGTCACATTCCAATACAGTCACATTATACTATATTCTTCTACAGTCACGTTCTAATACAGTCACATTCTACTACATTATACTACAGTCACATTCTACTATACTAAAGTCACATTCTACTACAGTACTGTTATACTACAGTCACATTCTAGAATGCAGTCAGTTAGAATAAGGGACACAGAACAAGTCCCCATTCTCTCACTACAGGACCTTCACCTCTATGAGCCAAGGCCAGAGACCCCCAAAGCCTTATCTGAGTGGGCCAGCCAGGGAATTTCGCTGGGCTGGGTAAGGGGGCAAGGGAAGGGGATGGAGCAGGGGTGCATATGAGCAGAAGGACAGGGAGGGAGGGGGGTTGAAGGTGATGCCATGGCTGATGCCCGATGGTGTCAGATAGCTGCTGGTTTCCCTCTCTACTAACCACAGGGAGAGAGGGAGAGAGGGGGAGAGGGAGAGAGAGAGAGAGAGAGAGAGAGAGAGAGAGAGAGAGAGAGAGAGAGAGAGAGAGAGAGAGAGAGAGAGAGAGAGAGAGAGAGAGAGAGAGAGAGAGAGAGAGAGAAATAAAGAGAGGGATTTAGAGAGACTTTTGAGGTGGTGGAGACAGTCTGTCGACAAACACAGTCACACAGAGTGATTCATGCCCTCTTACACATTAATGCTCAAAGAAGCTCATCAATTTGAAGGACCATCAAAAAAATAGATATATTGTCCTTGCTTACAGAGATGTTCTGCCAATGAAAAACTGGAAGCGCCGGATGAGATTGAACCCTTCTGATATCACTGTGGGTGCCAAAGTGATGTCATTCACTCCGGCTTCTTCCCCACATTCTACTACAGTCACATTCTACTACAGTCACATTCTACTGCATTCTACTACAGTCACATTCTACTACAATAAAGTCACATTCTACTACAGTACCATTATACTACAGTCACATTCTACTATATTCTACCACAGTCACATTCTAGAATGCAGTCAGTTAGAATAAGGACACAGAACAAGCCCCCATTCTCTCACTGCAGGACCTCCATCTCTCTGAGCCAAGACCAGAGACCCCCAAAGCCTTATCTGAGCGAGCCAGCCAGGGAATTCCGCTGGACTGGATAAGGGAAGGTTATGGAGTAGGGGTGCATATGAGCAGAAGGGCAGAAAAGGGGGAGGGGGGTTGAAGGTGATGCCATGGCTGATGCCCGATGGTGTCAGATAGCGGCCAAGAGAGAGTGTGTGTGTGTGTGTGTGTGCGTGCGTGCGTGCGTGCCAAAGCTGCAATTCATGCCACACTGCCTCCAAACTCTCCCTGTGGTTTGTGTTTAGAGACAGCTAACCCCTCTCCCTCGCCCACACAAAGCTCTGGGGTTTACACAGAGAAAGGAACTCTGAACACACAGCCTCAGCGACAGAGACAATTCACAGAGAATTCCCGCATATAATTCCACCTCCTACAATCTCTTACAGTTTTTCATTGGCAGAACATTTCTGTAAGCAAGGACAATATATATTTTTTGATGGTTCTTCGAAATGATGAGCTTCTTAGAGCATTAATGTGCAAGAGGGCATGAATCACTGTGTGACTGTGTTTGTCGACAGACTGTCTCCACCTCCTCAAAAGTCTCCACCTCCTCAAAAGTCTCTCTCTCTCTCTCTCTCTCTCTCTCTCTCTCTCCTCTCTCCTCTCTCTCTCTCTCTCTCTCCTCTCTCTCGTCTCTCTCTTCTCTCTCTCTCTCTCTCTCTCCTCTCTCTCGCTCTCTCTCTCTCTCTCTCTCTCTCCTCTCTCTCTCTCTCTCTCTCTCTCTCTCTCTCTCTCTCTCTCTCTCTCTCTCTCTCTCTCTCTCTCTCTCTCTGGGTGTTGCCTTAACTGGTCATGGCGTTGATGGCCATGTTAGTTATTAGTCTATAATCTATCTCTCAGTGTTCACCTCCTGCTCTCCTGTGGGACATCTGATTTATGGTTCTGTGTCATTTGAAAATGGTGTCACATATGAGACAAGCCCCTGACATTCTCACCTAACAACGTCCAGCTGGGTGTGTGACCTCGACAGTTGACTCATACACAAACGCGTGTGAGTCACACACCCACATGCACACATACGCAACCACGGTGTCATGGGAGGTGTCGCTCCACAGACAATGGCAAGGTGATAGGTCAAATGTCTGGGAGGAAACAGAGAGAGTTAAGAAGGGGGACAGAGCACTTTGGGTAATTGGTTATTGTCCCCAGGGATGGGTTGGACCGTCAGAGACATGACATCATACAGTCCCCAAGAGAAATATAGAGTGAGCATGGCATCAACACGCACACACGAACACACACGCGCCGAGAAATAAAAAGAGAGAGAAAGGGAAGTGAAGGAAAGGAAAGGAGGAGTGTAAGGGTGATGGAGTGGAGAGGGCCAGAGGCTGAGGAGGATATCTCCCACAGTACTCAGCTTAGGGTCTCTGTGGTTAATGGCTCCTGTGGTAGAGAGAGGGAATGAGGGCGCAAGGGAGAAAAAGAGGGGGAGAACGTAGAGAGAGAGAAACACATTAATGATATGTTTTTCTTATTAATTACACAGCAGTAATAAAGTCTACCTCAGAAGCAGCTCTCTCCCCACTTACCTGTGGGGAATTACAGTGTCTGTGGGTGTGGGTGCATTTTAGCAAGGAGTACAATTGCTGCTAACTGTATGAAGGCTAAGTGTGGTAGTGCTCTGCTACCTGACCCGAGCCCAACGCTCCCCAACATTATTTATCAGGTTAGGGCAGGGTAGGACATGTTTTGTCATTAATTACTAAGGTATCACTAAATTGATCACTAAAACATTTTAAGCTGAGTCATTTGCTCGTGCCCTGCTGTGCAGTACAGTCATATCTGACTAAGATCACAACATGATGTCAGAAGTGCCAATATAGGACAGGAGAGATATTTTTTTTGGTCTGAGTTTAGAGACATTGAGCAGCCCAAGTGGAACCGTTGCTATGGATACTCACAGACTCAGAGCCGCCATGAGCAGAGTGCATGCAGAGCGAGCTGCACACGGGGAGAGAGTGACAGACTGAGAGGAGCAGCTAATGGATCTACTAACGGAGGAAGTTATTTCTGATTTCAGGTTTCGATGCCGTGCCTTACATTTGCCAGAAGCAACCTGGGTAGGATAGGGCCTGAATGTTGCGGGCATGGGTAGGGCTCTAGCTTAAAATCAAATCAAATTGTATTGGTCACATACACATGGTTAGCAGATGTTAATGCGAGTGCAGAGGAATGCTTGTGCTTCTAGTTCCGACAGTGCAGTAGTATCTAACAAGTAATCTAACAATTCCACAACAACTACCTAATACACACACAAATCTAAAGGGGTGAATGAGAATATGTACATAAATATATGAATGAGCGATGGCCGAGCGGCATAGGCAAGGTGCAATAGATGGTATAAAGTACAGTATATACATGTGATATGAGTAATGTAAGATATGTAAACATTATTAAAGTGCCATTATTTAAAGTGGCATTGTTTAAAGTGACTGGTGATCCATTTATTAAAGTGGCCAGTCCCAATGTAGGCAGCAGCCTCTCTGAGTTGTTTAGCAGTCTGATGGCCTTGAGATAGAAGCTGTTTTTCAGTCTCTCCATCCCAGTTTTGATGTACCTGTACTGACCTTGCCTTCTGGATGGTAACGGTGTGAACAGGCAGTGGCTCGGGTGGTTGTTGTCCTTGATGATCTTTTTGGCCTTCCTGTGGCATTGGGTGCTGTAGGTGTCATGGAGGGCAGGTAGTTTGCCCCCCCACTGGAGAGCCTTTTGGTTGAGGGCAGTGCAGTTGCCGTACCAGACTGTGATACAGCCCGACAGGATGCTCTCGATTGTGCATCTGTAAAGGTTTGTCAGGGTTTTGGGTGACAAGCCAAATTTCTTCAGCCTCCTGAGGTTGAAGAGGCGCTGTTGCGCCTTCTTCACCACACTGTCTGTGTGGGTGGACCATTTCAGTTTGTCTGTGATGTGTACGCTGATGAACTTAAAATTTTCCACCTTCTCCACTGTTGTCCCTTCGATGTGGATAGGGGGGTGCTCCCTCTGCTGTTTCCTGAAGTCCACGATCATCTCCTTTGTTTTGTTGACGTTGAGTGAGAGGTTGTTTTCCTGGCACCACACTCCGAGTGCCCTCACCTCCTCCCTGTAGGCTGTCTCGTCGTTGTTGGTAATCAAGCCCACTACTTTTGTGTCGTCTGCAGACTTGATGATTAAGTTGGAGGCATGCATGGCCACCCAGTCGTAGGTGAACAGGGAGTACAGGACGGGGCTAAGCACGTACCCTTGTGGTGCCCCAGTGTTGAGGGTCAGCGAAGTGGAGATGTTGTTGCCTATCTTCACCACTTGGGGGCGGCACGTCAGAAAGTCCAGGACCCAATTGCTTAGGGCTGGGTTGAGACCCAGGGCCTCCAGCTTGATGAGCTTGGAGGGTGCTATCATGTTGAATGCTAAGCTGTAGTCAATTAACAGCATTCTGACGTAGGTTTTCCTCTTGTCCAGATAGGATAGGGCAGTGTGCAGTGTGATGATGACAGAAGTGAGTGCTATGGGGCGGTAGTCATTTAGTTCAGTTATCTTTGTCTTCTTGGGTACAGGAACAATAGTGGTTATCTTGAAGCATGTAGGGACAACAGACTGGGATAGGGAGCGATTGAATATGTCCGTAAACACACAAGCCCATGCAGGGCATTAAAGTGTGTGCCACTAAGCAAACGGAGACATCCATACCACCGAGAGAATGAAAAAATGAGAGAGCGCAATATAGAGAGGGTGGGTATAAAATGACATACCCAAATCTATCTGCCTGTATCTCGGGACCTGATGCAAGGATATGCATATTCTTGTTACCATTTGAAGGCAAACACTTTGTAGATTGTGGAACTATGATATTAATGTAGGAGAATATAACACATTAGATCTGGTAAAAGATAATACAAAGAAAAAAACTGGTTTTTGTGTGGTTTTTTTCATCGTCTTTGATATGCAAGTGAAAGGCCACAATCTATTATTCCACCTTAGGGGCAATTTAGATTTTGACCACTAGATGGCAGCAGTGTATGTGCAAAGTTTTTACTGATCCAATGAACCATTGCATTTATGTTCAAAATGGTGTATCAAGACTGCCCAAATGTGCCTAATTGGTTTATTAATAAATTTTCAAGTTCATAACTGTGCACTCTCCTCAAACAATAGCATGGTATTCTTTCACTGTAATAGCTACTGTAAATTGGACAGTGCAGTTAGATTAAGACAAATTTAAGCTTTCTGCCCATATCAGATATGTCTATGTCCTGGGAAATTTTCTTGCTACTTAAAACGTCATGCTAATCACATTAGCGCACGTTAGCTCAACCGTCCCATGGGGGGGACACTGATCCCGAAGAGGTTTTAAATACACTTGCAATGCAGACTGACTGACTATTCAAGCTCAGTCAGAGATGGATAAATAAAAAAAACATTTCACTAAGCATAGGAGAGAAGTGTGTGTGTGTGTGTGTGTGTGTGTGTGTGTGTGTGTGTGTGTGTGTGTGTGTGTGTGTGTGTGTGTGTGTGTGTGTGTGTGTGTGTGTGTGTGTGACCAAGCTGCTGTCAAGCTGCCCCTCCACTCCCCAAGACATCTGAGGGTAGACATAACTCTAGCGCTTCCCTGGACAGGAGTTAAACTATGTAGCTCTTAGGACAGAGGTCCATTCCATCCAGTTTATTTTAAGTCCATTCAGAGAACTAAAATAGAATTCATGAACTCAATATTTTTCATACATCGACAGAGCTGCAGTGTAGAGGGTCAAAATCTTCAAGTTCCTCGGCGTACACTTCACGGAGGACCTGAAATGGTCCCTTTACACCGATAGTGTGGTGACGAAGGTGTAACAGCACCTCTTCAACCTCAGGAGGCTGAAGGTATTCGGCTTGGCCCTTAAGACCCTCACAAACTTCTACAGATGCACCATCGAGAGCATTCCGTCGGGCTGTATCACCACTTGGTATGGCAACTGCACCACCCGCAACCGCATTGTTCTCCAGAGGGTGGTGCGGTCAGCCCAACGCATCATCGGGGGCACACTGCCTGCCCTCCAGGACATCTACAGCACCCGGTGTCACAGGAAGGCCAAGAAGACCATCAAGGACCTCAGCCACCCGAGCCACGGCCTGTTCACCCCACTACCATCTAGAAGCAGGAGACAGGTGTATCAAAGTTGGGACCGAGAGACTGATAAACAGTCATCACTAGCCACCCAGTACCCTGAACCTTAGACACTAACCAGCTACCACCAGTTACTCTACTCTGCACCTTAGAGACTGCTGCCCTATAGTCATTGAACACTGCTCACTTTGATCATGTTTACATACTGTTTTACCCACTTTATATTGTATTCCAGTCATGGCTCATCCTATATAACTACTGCTTTACCCACATGTTCTATTCATATACTGTCCATACTGTCTATGCACCATTCACATATTTATTTATGGGGGGGCTTGCGTGTGTTTTGTTGTTGTTTTGCTTGATATTGCTGCTTTGTTGGAGTTAAAAACATAAGTATTCTGCTGCACCTGCGATAATAACTGCAAAGCTGTGTACATGACCAATACACTTTGATTAGATTTTTTCGAAAAATTATGGACAATTTACTTTAATTAAATGAATTCACATTAATTCGTTTGGGTTTTAAATGAAAACGTCACTGTTGAAACGAGAAACCTACACTATATTGAATGCGCTGCGTGAAGGCTAGGCTACTTGTAATTCTCTCTATCCTGTAGGCAGGTCTCGCCCTCTGGTGGTGAAAATGAACACTACAATATTACTCTGTAGGCTCCACGAAGGAGTGATAATTGCAAAAGAATGCAATGCCAAAACATGTAAATAGCAAATGAAAAGTCATCCTAATAAAACACTGCATGAGTATAATGTCTGAGACGCAAAACATTTGACAGTACAAAGTAGAAAAACACTACAATAGCCTAATATGTTATTAACCGTCCAATGCAGCTGTTTTTATCTCAATATAGAATCATGTGTGGGTAACAATTAAGTCACTTACTGTGATTGTATTCAATTAAATTGGTCAAAAATAAACACAAATAGCTTCTTAGCAAAGAGCAATTTCTCAAGCAAGAATTTAGCATGGACTGTCTAGTGGTCTGAGTCCGGAGTGGAAAGCTAGCTGTTATTGGCAGAGGTTTGGATCTCTCTTTTATAGGTCGTTATCAATAAAACATCACAATAAGGTCCAGCGTGTTCGATTTGCCTGTTGTCCTGTTAGCTGTCCTGTTCCATTACATAACCTGGCACATTTAGCCCTACCGTAACTTTCGGGGGGAAAGGTAGTCATGACCCCTCCAATATCAGAGACATGTCAATTTGAACCCCTCAATAATATACCATGATGATGAATGTGATTGATAGTAAGCTATTTTCTCACCGTAAAGCGCCACGAGGCTACTGGCTGTCTATGTCTTTACACTACGCAGTGCTGCTCAGTTCCACATTTTATGATTGGATCCCCCCGCCGCTCATTATGCTTTCGGTTGAGGCTTGTAAGGAGAACGCGCGACATCTCGTATCTCTCTCTCTCACACACTATCTCCACTCTTCTTAACAAACTCAGGAATCTGTGAGCTAATTTGAAACAAACAAAATGTTAGGCCTACAGTCAAATGTAACATGATACATTTATAAGCACGCATAATAATTATATAGAAAAGGATAATTATTCAAATGGAAATTCTCTATTGCAATGTGACAAAATGCGCACATCGCCCGTGAGCGCCATTTCTCAAAACGAGTAATAACTGGTGACGTTTATATTGGCCTAAATGTTTTGAGTTTAAAGACAACTTTGGTATTATTACAAACTTTTTTATGGTCTAGTTTATATTAGGCTACACCATTAGAGAAGGGCTGTTCTATGAACCTCAGGCCGTAGGCTCAAGCAAGCCTGTTTCTCTCCCCAGTCAGAGGCAGCCTGTCTCCCAGACTCTGACCAACAGCAACAGCATAGTAATCACCCTCAGAATACTTCCCGAATAAACCATTTTTTATTTCATTTCGAGAATCTACAATAAAAATGGTCTCACCCTAGTCTTCAATGATAGGAATGCATGTGACGTTACACAACATTAAGCTGGTTTATTTATCCTTTATTCATGTATTTTTCCCTTCTTTATTTAAATATGGAAGGGAAAACAGGTACTGGTGTTTGTATGTACTGTTTCACGATGAGTAAAAGGCTCATTTATAAACTAAATTGTAATAACTGTGTTATTCTTAAACCATATTTTTGTGTAGCAATAGTAGCAGCTCATTCAATTGTGGGAGGTGAGGGGGCATGGGGGGGAGGAGGCATGAATGTAAAAGTTTGGGAAGCACTGATCTAGCCAATGATTAGCAAAAAATACAGAATGGCAACCCCATGTTTCAGCTTATTATTTATAGCCACTATGCTGCATCAGTTGGGGTACAGGTGATGATGCTTATTGTTTAATAGCACAGCAGCCTGATAATATGGACAAATGTTGTAATGCACATTTCTGGATGGGAAAATTATATTTAAGATAGTGTCAGCATCATTTTATTTTAATTTATTTTGGAGTACAAATAATCAGAACTGTGGTTCACAGTGGTTCTACAAACGATTACTTGGCACACGTGGGGAAGGGTACTGTCACGTTCCTGACCTATTTCTGTTAGTTTGTTATATGTGTTAGTTGGTCAGGACGTGAGTTTGGGTGGGCATTCTATGTTTTCTGTTTCTATGTTGGTTTTTGGGTTGCCTGGTATGGCTCTTAATTAGAGGCAGGTGTTTGGCGTTCCTCTAATTAAGAGTCATATTTAGGTAGGCGTTGTCACAGTGTTCGTTGTGGGTGATTGTCTTCCGTGTCTGTGTCTGTACACCACGCGGGACTGTTTACGGTTTGTTCGGTTTGTGTAGCCTATGTTTCCTATTCGTGCGTTCTTCTTGTTTTATGTAAGTTCGTCGTCTAGGTCTGTCTACACCGTTTGTTGTTTTTGTTAGTTTAGTCAAGTTCGTGTTTTCGTTAATAAAATATGTCATTTCACTACGCTGCGCCTTGGTTCCCTCAATACTCCTCCTCTTCAGATGAAGAGGAGGAGGACTGCCGTTACAGGTACGCAAATAACAATAATGGACTATGATGATATTTAAATCTAGTTAAAGCAGGGGTTTGGTGGTGACTTTCTGAACTGTTAAATTAGACCAAAAGTTTAAAGTAATACAGAAATTATTGGTATTTCAGTTGTGGTTGGGATATTTTGACAAAATTATCAGTAAAGTTTTGATCACCAGAAACAACCATTTCACAGCTATTTATTTTTTGTTATGACCCCTGAACCCCACCTATAACTTTTCAGAAGAAGACCCAGATGCAGAGAGTGTCGAAGTAACAAACATTTATTTCTAGAACAGGGGGCAGGCAAAACGACCAGTCAGGGGCAGGCAGAGGTCAGTAATCCAGATCAGAGGCCATAAGGTACAGAATGGCAGACAGTCTCGGGGTCAGGGCAGGCAGAGGTCAATAATCCAGTGTGGTGAGACAAGATATAGAACAGCAGTCAGGGTCAGGGTCAGGGCAGGCAGAATGGTCAAAACCGGGAAAACTAGAAAACAGAAACTTGAAAAAGACAGGAGCAAGGGGAAAACACTGGAAGGCTTGACGAACAAAACAAACTGGCAACAGACAAACAGAGAAAACAGGTATAAATACACTGGGGATAATGGGGAAGATGGGTGACACCTGGAGGGGGGTGGAGACAAGCACAAAGACAGGTGAAACAGATCAGGGTGTGACACCCTCGAAGTTTGTTGATCCCGGAATCCATTGACCCTGAACCACATCAGCCTTTCAAAGATCTCAAACGTTTTATCCACAAAACAACGGCTTTTCTTGAAATAGGTCAACTCAGCCACCAGTGGGATATATTTAAACCTCCAAAACTAAGGTTTACTTTTGTTCCCCTTCACTTGGTCTGTCTCAAGTGGAGAGTACCAATATTGCATTATCATTGCATTCTTGACTAGGTTACTTTATTTATTTTTATTTATTTAACCTTTATTTAACCAGGTAGGCAAATTGAGAACACGTTCTCATTTACAATTGCGACCTGGCCAAGATAAAGCAAAGCAGTTCGACACATACAACAACACATAGTTACACATGGAGTAAAAACAAACATATAGTCAATAATACAGTGAAAAAAAATAAGTCTATATACAATGTGAGCAAGTGAGGTGAGATAAGGGAGGTGAAGGCAAACAGATATATGTATAAATAAATAAAATATAAAAAGGCCATGGAGGCGAAGTGAGTACAACACAGCAAGTAAAATAAAAACTAAAAAACACTGGAATGGTTGGTTTGCATTGGAAGAAAGTGCAAAGTAGAGACAGAAATAATGGGGTGCAAAGGAGCAAAATAAATTAATAAATAAATAAATAAATACAGTAGGTATTTACTAACGCTACGTTAGACAAAATTCCAAAGGCTCGTATTTGCATATATGACAAAATCCCACGTTTTTGCTAATCTGTTTCCCACACATACATGTGCTTTTATGGAGAAAAGATGAAGAAGGTCTTTACAACATTTAAGTTTTATAGTACTTCATCAATAAAAGGCGAAGAGCCTTATGGTCTTGTTAAATAGCTGTCATGTACCTTTGTTACAACTGCTGCATGGTGGCATATGCTACTAAAGTGAATGATTATGGATCAGCAGGGTATGTTACCTGTGGGTCAATCTCATGTCAATCTATATGTTAAGTATTATTGGTTGTTTGACTGTGAGCATTTGATAAAATGCACGCATTATCATAACTTGATATCTCTGAAACATTTTGTAAGTAGGAGTGCATCCTATGCAGATTAAGGAAGACCGGGGCTATACAGGGGATATAGGCTAGGCCTAACTAATATATTCATGTCGCAGTTAGAGCGGTTTTGCGCCGTTTTCCTCCCACATGTTGTTGGAAGACCAAAGTTAAGGTAATATAACGATTGGGACACACAAGTGATGCTCCATGATTATCCATGAGAACTCGGAACTCGGATATCTCTGACTTCCGACTTCAGTGAGTTCAAAACAAATGGGAACTCTGAAAAAAACTATCTCCGACTGGAAAAAAATCTATTTGAACTGTCATCTAACTCGGAATTCCAACTTCTTCTTCAATGAGGTTTAACGGCGGTTGGTGTCCAATAAATGTTGCATTACTGCCCCCTACTACACTGGAGTATAACTCCCTTATACTTAGCTTAATTTCTTTTTTACAAATACCCTACCATCTAACACTACACTCACTAAATGAAAATGAACATTGAAAATTGAAATAATACATTTAAAACACCACCCTACTCCACTATTTAAATCTATTTAGTCCTACCTCAGGCCAACAGCCTGAAGGGATGGGGCATCACCACTTAACACACCCTATAACTCTTCTGACGTCAAGTCTCTCACACCCAAATACCTCTCTGCAGCTGCCACCACCACCTCAATTTTCTGTGACTTACATTCCATCCCTGCAGTACAGTTGATATCCATTGCTATAAATTCTAAAAATCCAATCTTACTGAAACATATATCACTTGTTGGCCTATCCCTCTGTACTGGTACATATCTACTACTCACATCACTCCTCTCAGTATACCTCCCCCTTGACCCATCTTCCTTACTTTATTCACTGCCTCAGCACATGACTTCTGCACTACTCTAACCCTGGAAACCTCAAGCAGTCTCTCACATGGGACATTTCTGATCCCCAGCTCCATGGTCACCCTACAATTAACACATTTCACTACTTCCTCCCAATGGTACATATTCCTTTGTCTCATGCCCTTCTGCACACTTCTCACGTCTAGGAACCTCCCTCCTACACACTGCTGCCACATGCCGATAAGCTTGACACCTGAAACAACGTAATGTATTCGGCACAAAAGCTCGTACAGGATAACCTATGTATCCTAACATCACTTTGTCGGGCAAAGACTCAACATCAAAACTCAAAAGAACAGACAACGACTCTTCTGTTTCACCACTCACGCCACCCTGTGTGCATCGCACCAAACAACAAGCATCACAAACACCGGGAATCTTCCCCTGCAGTTGGTAAACTTTCACATTTACCGCTACCTCAGTAATCACTCCTTTTAATGGCACCCTTTTCTTGAGAGCAAAACAACTCACATCTCTTGCCCCCATTCATTTAACACAGAGCGCCTGGTCCCTCTGACCAGCAGAAACACAAACAATTATCACAAGACCACTCCTGGTTACCCTCACCGATTCCACGGCACCCAACTCTGTTTTCACCCACCCTGAAACCACAAATGCATCAACCAAAAGGCAAGGGTCCAATTTTGGAAAATAACTTCACTCCTACTGTCGAAGACTCATCTTTATCCTGACCCTCGGTGCAAGCCTCGGGCTCCGAGAACTTCATCACACCTACCACCTCCGATACACTTCCATTTCTACCCTGTCTTCAGCTCACTCTGCTTACACTTTATACCATTCTTCTTTAACAAACCATCTCCCTTTTTTCCATATTTTTTAACTGACTCAACCTCACCCTCTTCCTCCCTCTCTCACTTAGACCTCCTCTGCCTCTCTTTTTCCCTCCATTCCTCCTTCTGATAATACTGCACTTCTCTTGCCATACATCTTGTTCTTGCCTTCTCAAGGGATGCCTTGAGACACAATCTCCATACAATCAGCACAAACCACTCGGGATGTAAAGCTCAACAGTGCATCCCACTTGTAAAGCAGCTGCTTCGTCTTGATGTTCCTCTTTCTCAATAGCTACCGCAAAAATGCTTTTCCATTTCAAACAAGCGCGCTCTTCCAACCACCATCCACTGTCTTGCTTCCTTTTCCGTTTGCCTTCCCAGCCGCCCAGCCGGGTCTCTAACACAGGTGTTTTTCTATCTCTCCGGAATTCGGGCCTCTTTCTAGAGTTCCGACTTTCCGACCTGAAGATCACTGACATCTTGATTTGACCTCGTATTCCCAGTTGTTTTGAACGCGGCATAACTTTAGCAAATGATGCAGATGATTATAAAAATGCATATAACATGTTGAAGGGCTACATTTAGGTGTACACGTCCAGGTAATATATCCTATGCAATATGATTGGTAGGCCATAGCAGTGTGTTTGTCAGCAAGGCTTAAGATGTAGCTCCTTATTAACTGTATTCTTAGTCATTTTCAAACTGTTAGCTGCACTTCTCTTCTCAACACATTAACACAATAAATGATATTTTACATTTCAAAGGGGGGGAAAAAACGAATGTGAGATCCGAACCATTGCCACAATCTGCAACAATTACGTGGAGCTATTTGACCAGACATTCTAGCTGATTTGATTATCAGAACATGCCATTGGACTTCTGTTAAGGACAAGTCCATAAACAAGTGATGGGTCACGTGCAACTACATAGACAATTTGAATGGGTTGGTACGTAATTTGAACTGCATATAATCATGGCCACCTGGTGAGGTTAGCATAGGGCAGAATTCTCAACAATAGAATGTTATATACAGTTGAAGTCAGAAGTTTGCATACACTTAGGTTGGAGTCATTAAAACTCGTTTTTCAACCACTCCACAAATTTCTTGTTAACAAACTATAGATTTGGCAAGTCGGTTTGTCTCCTAGAAATGAACGTACTTTGGTGCGAAAAGTGCAAATCAATCCCAGAACAACAGCAAAGGACCTTGTGAAGATGCTGGAGGAAACAGGTACAAAGTATCTATATCCACAGTAAAATGAGTTCTATATCTACATAACCTGAAAGGCCGCTCAGCAAGGAAGAAGCCACTGCTCCAAAACCGGCATAAAAAAGCCAGACTATGGTTAGCAACTGCACATGGGGACAAAGATCATACTTTTTGGAGAAATGTCCTCTGGTCTGATGAAACAAAAATATAACTATTTGGCCATAATGACCATCATTTTGTTTGGAGGAAAAAGGGAAAGAACACCATCCCAACCGTGAAGAACGGGAGTGGCAGCATCATGTTGTGGGGGTGCTTTGCTACAGGAGGGACTAGTGCACTTCACAAAATAGATGGCCTCATGAGGAAGGAAAAGTATGTGGATATTATGACGCAATATCTCAAGACATCAGTCAGGAAGTTAAAGCTTGGTCGCAAATGGGTCTTCCAAATGGACAATGACCCCAAGCATACTTCCAAAGTTGTGGACAACAAAGTCAAGGTATTGGGGTGGCCATCACAAAGCCCTGACCTCAATCCTATAGAAAATATGTGGGCAGAACTGAAAAAGTGTGTGCGAGCAAGGAGGCCTACAAACCTGACTCAGTTACACCAGCTCTGTCAGGAGGAATGGGCCAAAATTCACCCAACTTATTGTTGGAAGCTTGTAGAAGGCTACCCGGAACGTTTGACCCAGGTTAAACTATTTAAAGGCAATGCTACCAAATACTAATTGAGTCTATGTAAACCTCTGACCCACTGGGAATGTGATGAAAGAAATAAAAGCTGAAATAAATCATTTTCTCTACTATTATTCTGACATTTCACATTCTTAAAATAAAGTGGTGATCCTAACTGACCTAAGACAGGGCATTTTTACTACGATTAAATGTCAGGAATTGTGAAACTGAGTTTAAATATATTTGGCTAAGGTGTATGTAAACTTCCGACTTCAACTGTATATGGGGGATACAACCATCCCAGCTCTGCAGATTTTGCTGTGAAGAGACAGAATCATTTATTTTTATTTTTTATTTAACCTTCATTTAACTCATTAGATCACTTGTTTTTGGTACTGCCCATATGTAGCTTGTTTTTGGTCACAGGTTCAGGAATGGCTGAAAAATTGCAACATTTACTTGAAGCTGACTGCTGGGTGATTTGAAAAGTCATAGTCAATCGATCAATAATATAATAATACTCTTAGCAAAGGCGTTTATCTGTAATTTACAATCTGTAGAAACTGAGAATAGCACAGTGGAAAAATATATGCAACTAGAAGTCAAAACTAGATTGTCTTCAGAGATAGATGGGAGGGGTTGAGGGTTTTTGTATTTGTTATGGATCCCCATTAGCTGCTGCCAAAGCAGCAGCTACTCTTCCTGGGGTCCAGCAAAATTAAGGCAGTTTATACAATTTTAAAAACATTATATTACATTCACAGATTTCACAACACATTGTGTGCCCTCAGGCCCCTACTCCACCACTACCACATAACTACAGTACTAAATCCATGTGTATGTATAGTGCGTATGTTATCGTGTGTTTGTGTGTGTGTGTGTGTGTGTGTGTGTATGCATGTGTCTGTGCCAATGTTTGTGTTGCTTCACAGTCCCGCTGTTCCATAAGGTGTTTTTTTAATCAGTTGTTTTATATCTAATTTTACTGCTTGTGTCAGTTACTTGATGTGGAATAGAGTTCCATGTAGTCATGGCTCTATGTAGTACTGTAGTCCGTTCTGGACTTGGGGACTGTGAAGAGACCTATTCAATGCATTTCTATGCACTAATTGTAACGGTTCTCTTCGTCCTCGTCTGACGAGGAGTAAGAAATGTCGGACCAATGCGCAGCGTGGTATGTGTCCATAATATATTTCAATTAAATATCACTGGACACAGAAAAACAAAAGGAACAAGAGAGCACAGTCCCGTATGGAACAAACACTGATACGGAAAATAAACACCCACGCAACACAGGTGGAAAAAGGTTAGGATTGAGAATCATACCAGGCCAAACGAAAAAACCAACATAGAAAAACGAACATAGATAACCCACCCAACTCACGCCCTGACCATACTAAAACAAAGAAATAACAAAAGAACTAAGGTCAGAACGTGACACTAATAGCAGTAAGGCCAACAGTGAAGAGGCGACTCCAGGATGCTGGCCTTCTAGGCAGAGTTCCTCTGTCCAGTGTCTGTGTTATTTTGCCCATCTTAATCTTTTCTTTTAATTGGCCAGTCTGAGATATGGCTTTTTCTTTGCAACTCTGCCTAGAAGGCCAGCATCCCAGAGTTGCCTCTTCACTGTTGACATGAAAGTGGTATTTTGCGGGTACTAATGAAGCTGCCAGTTGAGGACTTGTGAATACATACAAAGCTGTTCATTTCAGTCTATTCAAACAGACCTCATTTCAAAGGAAACAAGCACTCATTAAGATCAGGTATGGCCAATTAGAAGGCGAGGCTAACACACCTGAACACACTTAACAATATAGAAGATAGAGAGAGTTTTGTTGATGCTGAGAACGGAATGTATATGTTTTGAAATGACATTCTTAGAATGTTCTCTGAACATTACAAACATTTTCTTGTGGTTTTTATGGCAAGTTTTCTTAACGTTCTCAGAAAATTTTGAGAACGTGACTTCAAATAGAACCATAAGGAAACCTGTAGGAAACCTTATGCTGAAGTACTGAAATTCCCACAGAAGAAAAATAAGAACATTTCCAATGTCAAACCAGTTGGAGAACATTCCCAAAATTGAAATGAAATTTCAATGAAACGTTCTGTTAAAGTAATGAAATACCAAGAAAATAATGTTTTTTTTGTTGTCAATTCCCTTAAATGTGCCGAGAATGTTCCAAAGCCAAGCAACTATCCTGCACCATTTGGAGAAAGTTGTGGGAAGGTTGTATGCAAAATAACTCACCCAGCACTAAGAAACATATGGTTCTCAAAATGTTATGTGCTAGTTGCGATTCTACTACAGGTCACATTCTACTAGAGTCACAATCTACTAGAGTCACAATCTACTAGAGTCACAATCTACTAGAGTCACAATCTACTAGAGTCACAATCTACTAGAGTCACATTCTACTAGAGTCACAATCTACTAGAGTCACAATCTACTAGAGTCACAATCTACTAGAGTCACATTCTACTAGAGTCACAATCTACTAGAGTCACAATCTACTAGAGTCACAATCTACTAGAGTCCCATTCTACTAGAGTCACAATCTACTAGAGTCACATTCTAGAATGTAGTCAGTTAAAATAAGGGATGCAGAACAAGTCCCCATTCTCTCACCACAGGACCTCCATCTCTCTGAGCCAAGGCCAGAGACACCCAAAGCCTTATCTGAGTGAGCCAAGCAGGGCATTCCTCTGGGCTGGGGGAGGGGGCAGCTGGAGGGGACAGGGCAGGGGTGCATATGGTCAGAAGGGCAGAGGGTGCGGGAGAGGGGTTGAAGGTGAGACCATGCCTGATGCTTGATGGTGGCACATAGCTGCCAAGTGTATTTGTCAAGGTTATTATAGATTTGTGTTTTTATATTAGATTTAATGGAGTTTTTTGTATTTGAAATTCTGTTTAGTTTCAGTTTGTTTTCAGATCCACTTTCCTCATTTTTATTAGGTTGAAGTTTTATAAAAACATTTCTATTTTGTTTTTAGATTATTTCATTTCAGTTTTCGTTTTAGTGTTAGGGACAGAAAGAAGCCTGTGCGTGGGAGGCCAGAAGTGACATTTTTGGAATGTCACTTATTGCCACTGTGGGGCAGTAATACAAAAGGTGATGGGTCAGGTCATAGGTTAGTCATAGGTTAGGTTTAAAGGTAGACTCAGCGATATGACGTAGATGCACGAAACAAACAGTATCAGTGGGTCAATTTCCGCAACAACCAGGAGTGTTGAATTGCGAGGCTAAACTTCTCCCCTGTTTTTATCCCGTGGCTACCATGTTGTAGCAGGATCAAGTGCACATGTGCACATGCTCTGTGTGACTGTGAGAGTAAAGTCTTGCATCTTGCTCATCTCAATGGGCGCGTTCAAGCGGATCACTTTTGTCAAGTCAGTGATCATCGATGGTCACCACCTTTTAAAGTGTGTTGTATTCTGGGAATAAAAAATGTAAGTCAACCTCAATGTAAACCGCCAGATTCAGAAGCTTGAAAATCCCATTAGGAAGAAAAGCCTGAAAACCCCAATTAGATTTTTGCCGGACAAAAAACAAATCATTTTATTTTATTTTAGCTTGTTTTGGAGTCATAGATAATAGTTTCAGTATAGTTTTGGTTGTTCAAATGGGTTTGTTAATATAATAATTGTGTGTGTGTGTGAGTGTGAGTGTGAGTGTGAGTGTGAGTGTGAGTGTGAGTGTGTGTGTGTGTGTGTGTGTGTGTGTGTGTGTGTGTGTGTGTGTGTGTGTGTGTGTGTGTGTGTGTGTTAAAGCCGCAATTCATGCCACACTGCCTCCAAACCCTCCGTCACCTAGACCAGTTGGCAACCTCTGCTAAGTGGGAAATATGGTTTGTGTTCAGGGAGAGCTCAGCCCTCTCCGTCACCCACACAAAGCTCTGGGGTTTACACAGAGAACGGAACTCCGATCACACAGCCTCTGAGACAAAGAGAGAATTCACAGAGAATTCACCCTATATAATTCCCCCTCTACTTCTTCTTCTCTCTCTCTTTCTCTCTCTCTCTCTCTCTCTCTCTCTCTTTGGGTGTTGCCTCCAAACTACTGGGCATGGCGTTGGTGACCATGTTACAGATGTAGGACCTTAATTTGAGCCAGTTTGCTACAGCATGAAACTAATCTTGCAGGAAATGTGGATTATAATTAAAGCACATTTTTGTATGGGTTGATACATTTTTCATTAGGGCAAATACCGTCTGAAATTTAAAAATGGAAATTACAAACTTTAGAAGCCTTTTAAAACTCAACTACATTACAAGTTTGCATTTCCTGCCTTGCAGGAGAATTCTCAGCAACGAAAGAGTGCTAAAATGAAGACCCTAAATCTGTAGTTATTAGTCTATATGTCACACGCTGATCTGTTTCACCTGTCTTTGTGCTTGTCTCCACCCCCTCCAGGTGTCGCCCATCTTCCTCAAAATCCCCAGTGTATGTATACCTGTGTTCTCTGTTTGTCTGTAGCCAGTTCGTCTTGTCTTGTCAGGTCTTACCAGCGTGTTTTCCCGTCTCCCTGCGTTCTCAAGTTCTGTTTCCTAGTTTCCCTGGTTCTGACTATTCTGCCTGCCCTGATCCCGAGTCTGCCTGCCGTTCTGTACCTTCCTAACTCTAACTTGTTTACGAACCTCTGCCAGTCCTGACCCCAAGCCTGCCTGCTGTTCTGTACCTTATTGACTTTCCCCTGGATTACGGACCTCTGCCAGCCTTTGACCTGTCTTTTGCCTGCTCCCTGTTTGGGTCAATAAACATCTGTGACTCTAGCTGTCTGCATCTTGGTCTTATCCTGAGTTTTGATACTATAATCTGTCTCTCAGTGTTCACCTCCTGCTCTCATGTGGGACATTTGATTTATGGTTCTGTGGCATTTGAAAATGGTGTCACATATGAGACAAGCCCCTGACATTCTCACCTAACAACGTCCAGCTGGAGGAAGGCTGTCACTCGCCTATGTAAAAATGGGTGTGTGACCTCGCCAGTTGATTCATACACAAATGTGCGTGTGCACACACACATTCACACGCACGTACTCACACATACACACATTCCGCTACACTCGCAATAACATCTGCTAACCATGTGTATGTGACCAATAAAATGTGATTTGACACATGTATACATACACCCACACATCCACACAAACACCAGGGATGGGGGGACCGTCAGAGACATGACATCATACAGTCCCCCAGAGAGAGAGAGAGAGAGGTTCAGGTTGGTTCTCCCCTAATATGCTTACTGTTGCTCTACTCACTATGGCCTTGTATCAAGACACACATGAACGTGCAAGCACACACGAACACACACACACCGAGAAATAAAAAGAGAGAGAAAGGGAAGTGAAGGAAAGGAAAGGAAAGGAGGAGTGTAAGGGTGATGGAGTGGAGAGGGCCAGAGGCTGAGGAGGATATCTCCCACAGTACTCAGCTTAGGGTCTCTGTGGTTAATGGCTCCTGTGGGAGAGAGAGGGAATGAGGGAGCAAGGAAGAAAACGAGGGCGAGAACATAGAGAGAGAAACACATTAATGGTATGTTGCTCTTATCAAATACATAGCAATAATAAAGTCTACCTCAGAAGCAGCACTCCCCCAAATTACCTCTGGAGAATTACAGTGTGTGTGGATTTTAGCAAGGAGTAAAATGTTTATTTAGGAACTGTTACTGCATTGCTGCTAACTGTATGTACGTGTAGGCCACTCAGCAAACTCAGCCGGTCATACCCATATCCCAGAGACAGAGAGGGGAAGAGAGAGAGAGAGAGAGGGGTAGAGAGAGAGAGGGGAGAGAAAGAGGGAGAGAGAGAGTATAAGAGAGACTCTGTGAGAGAACCTTCCTTGCCTTCTTAAATACACCTGCAGTGCAGACTGACTGACTATGCAAGCTCAGTCAGAGATGGAAAAAGACAACATTTCACTAAGCAAAGGAGATAATATGTTTGTGTGCGTGTGTGTGTGTGACCCAACTGCTGTGTCAAGCTGCCCCTGCACTCCCCATGGAAATCTGAGGAGAGACATAGTTCAATTCCATCCATTTCATTTCAAGTCTATTCAGAGAAATTAGGCTACCGAAATTCAATTAGTGAAGTAAATGTTTTTCATAGAAAATGTACTTTATTTCTATTCGTTCCCTAAAGCAATAATATACGTGTCACGCCCTGGCCTTAGTATTCTTTGTTTTCTTTATTATTTTAGTTAGGTCAGGGTGTGACATGGGTAATTTGTGTGGGTTTTGTAGTGTCTAGGGTGGTTGTAAGGTTTAGGGGGTTTATTTAGAGTAGTTGGGTTTATGTTTAGTATAGTTGTCTAGCTGTGTCTATGTTGTGTGTAGTTGTCTAGGAAAGTCTATGGTTGCCTGAATGGGTTCCCAATTAGAGACAGCTGGTTTCTGTTGTCTCTGATTGGGAGCCATATTTAAGGTAGCCATAGGCTTTAGTTTGTTGTGGGTAATTGTCTATGTCTAAAAGTTAGTAGCTTGTGTGTGCACTTTCGTTTTGTAGCTTCACAGTCGTTTGTTGTTTTGTTAGTTTGTAAGTGTTTTGTTTCGTTTTTCCTTCTTCAAAATAAAAAGAAGATGTCTTATTTTTTCACATGCTGCGTTTTGGTCCGTCTCTCCCCCACACGATCGTGACAGAATTACCCACCAACATCGGATCAAGCGGCGTGTAAAGCGGCAACAGGACCTACCTACACAGGATTCTTGGACATGGGAGGAGATACTGGATGGTAAGGGACCTTGGGCACAACCGGGAGAAAATCGCCTCCCTCGTGAAGAGCTAGAGGCAGCGAAAGCCGAGAGGAGGCGATATGAGGAGGCAGCACGGAAGCAAGGCTGGAAACCCGTGAGTAATACCCCAAAATTTCTTGGGGAGGGGCTCATGGGGAGTGTGGCGAGTCCAGATGGGAGATCTGCGTCAACTTCCCGTGCTACCCGTGAGGACTCTAAGAGGGAACCTGAGCCAGTCGGGCTGATATTGGAGGTAAGCAATGGGAATGATACAGAGACTGTTAAGGATTTATTGGGGAGGTTGGAAGAGAGTGAAATGAGGGAGCTGCTGTGTTGGTGCGTGAGGCACAAGATCCACCCGACAGAGCGTGTGCGGGATGTGATGTTACCTGAGTCAGCTCTCCATGCTCGTCCTGATCTCTCCTGTGACAGTCCCCAGCCCAGTACCACCAGTGCCTCCTCCACGCACTAGCCCTATGGTGCGTGTCTCCAGCCCTTTACCACCAGTGCCTAAACCACGCACCAAGACTCCTGTGTGTCCCCAGGGTCCAGTATGCCCTGTTCCTTCTCCCCGCACTAGCCCTGAGAAGCGTGTCCCCAGCCCGGTAACACCAGTTCCGGCACCACGCACCAGGCCTACAGTGCGCCTCAGCCGGCCAGAGTCTGCCGTCTGCACAGCGATGCCTGAACTGCCCGTCTGCCAAGCGCCATCTGAGCCATCCGTCTACCCAGCGCCATCTGAGCCATCCGTCTACCCAGCGCCCTCTGAGCCATCCGTCTACCCAGCGCCCTCTGAGCCATCCGTCTACCCAGCGCCCTCTGAGCCATCCGTCTACCCAGCGCCCTCTGAGCCATCCGTCTACCCAGCGCCCTCTGAGCCATCCGTCTGCCCCGAGCCATTAGAGCCGCCCGTCTGTCCCAAGCCGTCAGAGCTGTTCGTCAGTCAGGAGCCGCTAGAGCCATTTGTCAGACAGGATCTGCCGGAGCCGCCAACCAGACGGGATCTGCCAGAGCCGCCAACCAGACGGGATCTGCCAGAGCCGCCAACCAGACGGGATCTGCCAGAGCCGCCAACCAGACGGGATCTGCCAGAGCCGCCAGCCAGACGGGATCTGCCAGGGCCGCCAGCCAGACAGGATCTGCCAGAGCCGCCAGCCAGTCATGTGCAGCCAGATCCGCCAGCCAGCCATGAGCAGCCAGATCCGTCAGCCAGCCATGAGCAGCCAGATCCGTCAGCCAGCCATGAGCAGCCAGATCCGTCAGCCAGCCATGAGCAGCCAGATCCGTCAGCCAGCCATGAGCAGCCAGATCCGTCAGCCAGCCATGAGCAGCCAGATCCGTCCGCCAGCCATGAGCAGCCAGATCCGTCCGCCAGCCATGAGCAGCCAGATCCGTCCGCCAGCCATGAGCAGCCAGATCCGTCAGCCAGCCATGAGCAGCCAGATCCGTCAGCCAGCCATGAACAGCCAGATCCGTCAGCCAACCATGAGCCGTCCAACCAGGATCCGCCAGAGCCGTCCAGCCAGGTTCCGCCAGAGCCGTCATCCAGCCAGGATCCGTTCCTCAGTCCGGAGCTGCCGTCCCTCAGTCCGGAGCTGCCGTCCCTCAGTCCGGAGCTGCCGTCCCTCAGTCCGGAGCTGCCGTCCCTCAGTCCGGAGCTGCCGTCCCTCAGTCCGGAGCTGCCGTCCCTCAGTCCGGAGCTGCCGTCCCTCAGTCCGGAGCTGCCCCTTATCCTGGTGCTGCCCCTTATCCCGGAGCTGCCCCTTAGTCCGGAGCTGCCCCTTAGTCCGGAGCTGCCCCTTAGTCCGGAACTGCCCCTTAATCCAGTGGGGTTAATGTGGAGGGTGGCCATTTGGAGGAAGCTACGGAGGCGGGTAGTGACTGGGGTGGGGTGGGGACCACGACCAGTGCCGGAGCCGCCACCGTGGAAGGACGCCCACCCAGACCCTCCCCTAGACTATGTGCTGGTGCGCCCGGAGTTCGCACCTTAAGGGGGGGGGTTATGTCACGCCCTGGCCTTAGTATTCTTTGTTTTCTTTATTATTTTAGTTAGGTCAGGGTGTGACATGGGTAATTTATGTGGGTTTTGTAGTGTCTAGGGTGGTTGCAAGGTTTAGGGGGTTTATTTAGAGTAGTTGGGTTTATGTTTAGTATAGTTGTCTAGCTGTGTCTATGTTGTGTGTAGTTGTCTAGGAAAGTCTATGGTTGCCTGAATGGGTTCCCAATTAGAGACAGCTGGTTTCTGTTGTCTCTGATTGGGAGCCATATTTAAGGTAGCCATAGGCTTTAGTTTGTTGTGGGTAATTGTCTATGTCTAAACGTTAGTAGCTTGTGTGTGCACTTTCGTTTTGTAGCTTCAGGGTCTTTTGTTGTTTTGTTAGTTTGTAAGTGTTTTGTTTCGTTTTTCCTTCTTCAAAATAAAAAGAAGATGTCTTATTTTTCACATGCTGCGTTTTGGTCCGTCTCTCCCCCACACGATCGTGACAATACGTTTCAAGTTAAAATGTCACTGTTAAAACGAGAAACCCACACAGACTATATTGAATGAGCTGTGTGTCCTTTTAATCCTTACTTGCCACTACTCATCAGTCTCTCCATTTATCCTATCATAGGCAGTTCTCACCATCTAGTGGTGAAACTGAACAGTAACGCAGTACACAAAGGTATTATAATTGCAAAAGAATGCAATGCCAAAACAAGTCAATGGCGAATGGTAAGTAATCCTAATAAAACACTGCTTTAGCAATATGTCTGAAACTCAAAACAATTGACAGTACAGAGTAGAAAACACTATTTAGCCAAATTTTTTATTAACGGCTACCAACGTATTGCCTACCAGCATGCCTAAGAGACAATTTAAGCTTGATCCTAAAATGTTGTTGGAGGTTCCGTATGGCGGGTGTGACCCATTTGCGAAGCCTCATGATCACTGGCGATTTTAGCATGGAAATCTTGGTGGAGCAAAAAAAAATGAAAGGCTGAATGCATGCCAGCAAAGCCAGTACACAACACGACACTATACAATACATTAATTGCACTATAACGGTGACAAATGGTACACACAAACTGTTAGGGCCTACATCAAGCTGTCCCAACAGTAGTCCCAACATCTTACCACTTCTACACTTGGTTATCAGTGGAGCCTTGTCTGGCAGCGAAACAGTTCATTCAGCCTCATTTAATGCCTTTTAAAAAACATAGCTGATATGGCTGAATTGCTTGACAATTTAGATGTACAAACTATGGCATAAGGGATTAGAGGCAATCCGTAATTTCGATTTAGACATTAATGAGCGAGCTACTATTTGTTTAGCACTTTTGAAATGTACAGCGACAGAATTCATAACATGGGCCGTTCTTACAGTGTTCTCCCTGTACAGCAAGTCAGACCGTAGGATAAATAAAAAGGGCATATAAGCAGACGATGAAAGCCCTTACAATATTCATTGATTACATTTCTCTAAAACAGGTTATAGGCTACATGTGCACCACCAAGTCTGAACAGTAGGCAAAATTAAGAGGGGTAAATAGACCAAATTATTAGGGTGAGGCACATGTGCTACTAACAGCTTACTACACTACATACACTTAGTATTACTTTCTTAGTTACAGTATACATATCTCCCTGGCATATTACATAATTTATTCAGCAGCATACAAGACATTTTTGGACTCACCTTGTTGTGCTGTGCTCACTTGAACAGGAAGGTGGCACGGCGGTCCTTCGTGGGCAAATTCTGTCATCGAAGTCTGGCACTCTCTTGATTTATGGTACTTTCAAAACAACTGTGAACTCGGAAAAAAACAAGGTCAAATCATGATAACGTCATTGATCTTCAGGTCGTAGCTCTAGAAAGAGGCCGGATTTACAATTCCGAGTTGGATGACCGTTCAAAACGTATTTTCCTAGTCGGAGCTTGTTTATTCCGACTTCCCAGTTGTCTTGAACTCACTGAAGTTAAGTTTTTGCAGTTCCGAGTTAACAGTTGTTTTGAGTGCGGTACAAATCATGCTTCATTGACAGCATGGCCAACGTTGAATGTTTATCATTTTAAACTTGGAAAAGAGCCCCTTTATCCCAGATTTGGGACCACACAGCCACTGTCATTAATTCCTTCCAAACCACTCATTGTTGAATTTGCAATTTCTAACTTGTTGTGTAATGTTAATGTCCAATGGCCGATGAGCACCGATATGTTTTATCTATCATTTCTCTTCATTATTTCTCTTCATGTGACAAGGATTAAAAAGGATTTGCCAGTAGATTGTCGACTTGATTCACGATGATGACTGCTAGCTAAGATTTTGAAAGTATGATGTTTACATGATCAGTCCAATCAAAGCTAATGTACATATAACGTGATTTGACGTCATTTCATGGATGGGCATTTCTAATGTAACTCTATGGCAGCATCCAAAGGGCTAGAATTTTCTAGGTCTACCCTTAGACCTGGCGGGGACGTAGTGTCCGCATGAGTGACAGAACACTGAGCCAATCACGGCGCAACGCTCCGTATTTTCTGCTGGCTTGCCCCACCACCACATAAAGCACTGAGCTAGGCTGAAACACCTTCATTTTGGAGCTGCCTTACTCAAGAAAACAAAAAAAGAGACCATGTTTGTATGCAGCTTTATTAACTAAATGTTGTTATTTTTTTTACATTGTTTGCAAACTAATATGTGACACATATTAATGCCAAAATAACATTCAACTTTCTCTGTAACTTTCTCACTCATCATTATTCATTCATGATTTTTCTTAATCATGGCATTATATGGATTGATTTTGAAGTTTTCAGAAGCATCTTGTCTACTCACTTAGAAATAAAATTACTCCAGTCATCATTCACCATTCAGTTCCTATTGGGCAAAATATAACCCAAAATACATCCAAAACAAACTGCAAATACATCCAATGAGTTTTTAAGAGCCACATGCTTGATGTAGTCATTGTGTGTTTGGAACATGGGACCAAATACTAAACTTTTGACTACTTCGGTACACTATAACTATAAAGGAAATTTGTCCAAATACGTATTACATCTTCAAATGGGGGGACTATCTCTATGAAGTGCTTTAATTTCTAAATGGTAGATCAGATATGTATGAAAACAATTATCCACAAGAATTTGAGGTCCAAAAAAGCTGAAAAACCCCCACAAATTCACATCAGTGCTTTTGTTTGGAGTCTCCTATTTATCTTGCTATGGAAAAGCTGAAGCACACTTAAAATACACAAAAAATAGGACAAATCAGACAAATGATTTCTTGCCTATAACAATCTGTAGCATAGTTTCTGTAAATAGCTCACTTAATGTTCACACTTCGATTATCAGCCATTATAAAGATGAATGTATTCATTTAATTTCCATCCTCAGCGTGCAGTGAACTGAATCCTGTAAATTCCATTCTATGCAGCATATTTCTATGTGCAACGTTCTATACGTTGCGCCCTACTGTCCCGCCTGAAGTTATAGTTGAACCAATGGGAATGACAACAAATCTTCAAGGTGACCAATTACATTGCAGATTTTCCACGATGGTCCTTCCTTGACATATGGCCTGCATTTTGGACAACCATGTAGCGTTTCAATGTCCCTGCTGAGGACTTAAATATATTAGTATTTGCACCAGCAAATGTGGTGCTCGTCATTTGATTAGATTTGGAAAGAAAATAAGTGCTGGTTACTTACTAGGTTCCACAGGACATTGCAGCCCAGTGGTGGTCGCAAGGATGAGACAGTGCGGATACTAGGGAGAGGCCGTGAGGACGAAATTAAGGAAGGGAGTGGGAGGTCTTGTCCCTGTCTCATACTAAACAGCAACCAAGCAGTGTACTGTGGACAGCATTGGATTGAAACTGCAACCCGAGGTTCCTAAACACTATCTGGCTGCTAAAGTGCAGCTTGCCCGTGATAAGGCCAGGGACCAGCCGAGGTGGAAGTGGCAGACGCTGGCATTGGGCTTTTGCGACACCAGTATGCTTTAAGCTGTGGTGTGAGCGAGCCACTTTCACATGCTCTCCAAAAATGGAGACAATACAAGTCATTATAATATTGTGCATCTTAACTAGCTAGCCACCAACTCAGTTAATGCACCGTTTTGGGGCAGATTACTGATAGAAGCAACAGCCCATGTTCGTGTCAAGGTAACGTAGTTATGTTTACTGTCTGAAGGATTTGTCATAAGAAGGCTCCTTATCGAGAGCGAGCATTGGGGGGGCGTTGTGGATTTAGCCAACTTTGCTAGCTAGCTCAGTGCAATACTTCTGCTTTTAACTAGATTTGAATTTGTTTTAACTAAACACATACATGTTAACATTTTAACTGGGAGGTTGATTTGTGGGGGTTTACAGAGTTGTGTTTTCAAGGTTTACTTGATTAATGTTGTCACAGGCTATAGCAATCCAGCTAGCTAACGATAGCTAAGTAACCGGGTCAAACTCGTGCACCCTAATGAAGGAGTACAAAGTGGTTGTGCTGGGAAGCGGCGGCGTCGGCAAGTCCGCGCTGACTGTCCAGTTTGTCACGGGCACATTCATCGAGAAATATGACCCTACAATTGAGGACTTCTATCGGAAAGAGATCGAAGTGGACTCGTCGCCTTCGGTGCTGGAGATCCTTGACACGGCAGGGACAGAACAGTTCGCCTCCATGAGGGATCTGTACATCAAGAACGGCCAGGGTTTCATACTTGTCTACAGTCTCGTCAATCAACAGTCATTTCAGGTAAAGGGCCTTTATCTGGTGTTACCTGTCAACATGTCAAGGAGCCTGCAGCCCCTTGATAGAGTTGTAGCCATGTTTTAAATGGGCCTACTGAGCAATGCCTATTGTATTCATATCATTCTGAGTGCCTCATTCCTAAAACCATTGTTGACAGCCTAATCTCTACAATATAAATCCATTAACCTCTCTTCTACCCCATTCCCATAAGTCTGTCCTCTACACACTGAAAGTTTGTTAAGCTCAACAGGTTAGAAGAATGGCCAAAGGGCTGCTACTTAACCCATTGATATACATTGAAGAGCTAGGCAGCAATAACTGTTGCGCAAACATTTCCCCACAGTTCCTGAGAATATCCTTATATCCATCCCTAAATTCCTCCCCCCTTTGCTCCCCAGGACATCAGACCGATGCGAGACCAGATAGTGCGGGTGAAGCGCTTTGAGAAGGTGCCACTGATCCTGGTGGGGAACAAGGTGGACCTGGAGTCTGAGCGGGAGGTGGCAGGTGCAGACGGTCGGGCCCTGGCCCAGGAGTGGGGCTGCCCCTTCATCGAGACCTCAGCCAAGAGCAAGACCATGGTGGACGAGCTGTTTGCTGAAATCGTTCGCCAGATGAACTATGCCACGCTGCCAGAGAAACAGGAGCAGTGCTGCACGGCCTGTGTGGTGCAGTGAGGGAGTAGGGGACACTGTCCCTTCTACACCTCTCCCCCAGGTAAGAGACGGAAGCACTATACTTCACCCTCCACACACACATAGTAGGACAAAGAAGTGTTAATGCACAATAGGCTGGTCACTGACAACGGGCAAGAATTCACAGGTTGTGAAAAGATGTATGGTCATGGATAGCAGGAGTGTAGAGTTCATAATCCGTGTACAAAAAATGTACTTGCGGAGGAAGGGAGATGAGAGGATCAGGGGTGGAACAAAATTACAGCTGTTAGAAAAAGCAGACAGGGAAGGGGGTTTGCTGCACAGATTGTTAAAACTATTGGTTTAGCCTGCTATCATTAGATCAGACGAATAATGTGGCGTGAAGAACCCAACTGTCTGAGCAGTGAGCACAAGGGCAGAAAAGAAGAGTAAGAGAAGAGGCTGGCAGTGTAAAGGCAGAGAGACTTATGAGCCACGGAGAGGGTAGGTCCCAGACAAAGGAAAACGCAGCATCCTGAATATAAATTGATGTTTCAAAACAGGAAGCAGACTTTCTGCACTGTGTGAGGTATTGGTCGTTTTAACTGGGTTTCACAGTTTACATATTGATGAAATGCTCATTTCCTTAACTGTATAAAGGTCTTAATTACACAAATATCAATATCTTCATACTGTCTCAACACCTAGTAGTGTCTTCAGTCTTTCCTTTACTCTGTCAGTAAGTAAAATAGTACTTTTTTTGTTCTCCATTGTCGTTATTTGGCAGGATCTCTCCCAACTGGTTCCTGCTTTGATGACCCAGGAACCACTTCAGCTCAATCACACCTTTTGACCTCTCCAGCTGGCAGTGTTACCTACAGTACCAGAGAGCAGATTCTTGTCTGTCCATAGTCCAATTCAAGGGAGTCTTGAGCTTGCCCAACCTTTGATATCTTGACTGTGGAACACATTCACCTGCAGACTCACTGGCCTTCATGGTGACCCGGCCCAGGGAAGACCCACTTTTCAATGTGTAGAGGATAACCTTATGAGGATGAAGGATTGTCTATGGATTTATATTTTCTCGTTTGGGGTTGGGGATTGCTGGGGCAATGAGCAGTGATCTGTTCAGGACCACAGCAACCCTTTTTGAAGCTGCTCCGTCATTAGTTCCCCTGGTTTTACTTTTTACTTGTATCGATTTATTAAATCTGGTATCTAATTTTAAAGTGATAACGGACATGCAGGTTGAGGACTTGGGTCAGAATTTAATCAAACCGTGGTAAATGTATGATTGCTGTGGTTTATAGGGCCTAAAACCAACTGTATGGTGGTTATAAAGCAGACCAGCCTTCAACTTTCTATTTTTCGATGGGCATGGTCGAGCCAGGTCTCCACGCATGAGACGTTCACGTTGAGCATAGAGCACTGCATGTTTGTTTTCTGGTTACCGCTGTGTGGTTTGCTTTAAATACAGGAGACACAGGTTCCTCTTAGTCATGCAAATGACTAATATGTTACATGGTTTGATCAAATTCTGACCCTAAACAATCTAACTTGCCCTGAACCACATGTCAAACACGATGTACGGAGGGCAGTGTCTGCAGGTTTTTATGCCACCCTTGTACTTGATTGATGAATTAAGGTCAATGATTATTAAGGAACTCCACTCAACTGGTTGTCTAGGTCTTAATTAAAAGGAAAAATCTGCAGACACTAGGCCCTCCATGGAATGAGTTTGACACCCATGCCCTAAATGATCTAACTCACATTGTTACTTTTTTTTATTACGTTTGCTTTTATTATTTATAAAAATATCTAATTGCTTTGTTAGCCAATTATCAACTTTTTTTTTTATACTTGCTTTTGGTTTTGCTTTTGTGACTTTACAGTGTGTTTTTGAAGATGAGAATTAACAGAGCCTTAAATGATTTCAGTCTTACATTGGTTTCTGTGTGGTTATTGTCTTACTTCCAACTCTTCAATGTAATTACTGCCATCATGTAGTACAAATCTGATACCAAGATTGAAGAACACTGGCCAGAGGGGTATCCTAAGAAGCAAGCTAGATCTACTCAGGGTTTTCTAAAGCTAACCAGCTTCAGTAAGCCTCACATTCCAGCTTCATCTGTACTAAGACAGTGGATATAACTCTAGCGGGCTCGTAACTGCATGTCACACGTGGTTAGTCGAACGCCAAACTCTTCACTGAGACTGCTGAAACCTCAATGGATTGGAAAGTCTAACACATTTTCATTTGTGCTGAAATCAAAATGAAGGAAAAGTTATCTTGCAAACTCAGTAGGCATATATATGGAGATGCGATATTTGCGTCATCTCTTAGTTCTGAAGGATTTGCTGCTGTAGAAATTTACCTGACTAAGGTACATTTGCATGACTGGTTACCTCGCTGAAGGATACCTCTCTGATCATGTGGTCACACGTTTGGTGTCCTGAGTCACTGTTGGTAAGGAAATGCTCTTACATTCCTGGTTTAGACTGTTACATTATTACAGCTGATGTGATATACTGTACCAGTCAAAAGGTTGGACATCTACTCATTCAAGGGTTATTCTTTCTTATTTTCTACATTGTAGAATAATAGTGAAGACATCAACTGTGAAATTACACATGGATATAATGTAGTAACCAAAAAAGTGTAAACAAATCAAAAAAAGATTTGAGATTATTCAATGTAGCCACCCATTGCCTTGATGACAGCTTTGCACACGCTTGGTATTCTCTCAACCAGCTTCACCTGGAATGCTTTTTCAACAGTCTTGAAGGACCACATATGCTGAGCACTTGTTGGCTGCTTTTCCTTCACTCTGCGGTCCAACTCATCCCAAACCATCTCAGTTGGGTTGAGGTCGGGTGATTGTGGAGGCCAGGTCACCTGATGCAGCATTCCATCACTCCTTCTTGGTCAAATAGCCCTTACACAGCCTGGAGGTGTGTTGGGTCATTGTTCTGTTGAAAAACAAATGATAGTCTGACTGAGCACAAGCCAGATGTATGGCGTATCGCTGCGGTAGCCATTCTTGTTAAGTGTGCCTTGAATTCTAAATAAATCACAGACAGTATCACCATCACACCACCTCCTCCATGCTTCACGGTGGTAACCATACATGCGGAGATCATCCGTTCACCTACTCTGCATCTCACAAAGACACGGCGGTTGGAACCAAAAATCTCACATTTGCACTCAGACCAAAGAACAGATTATTTGAGCTATTCGTGCTATAATATGGACTTGGTATTTTACCAAATTGGGCTATCTTCTGTATACCACCCCTGCCTTGTCACAACACAACTTATTGGCTCAAATGCATTAAGAAGGAAAGACATTTCACAAATTAACTTTTAACAAGGCACACCTGTTAATTGTAATGCATTCCAGGTGACTACTTCATGAAGCTGGTTGAGAGAATGCCAAGAGTGTGCAAAGCTGTCATCAAGGCAAAGGGTGGCTACTTTGAAGAATCTCAAATATAAAATATATTTTGATTTGTTTAACACTTTTTGGTTACTAGGTGATTCCATTGTGTTATTTCATAGTTTTGATGTCTTCACTATTATTCTACAATGTAGAAAATAGTACAAATAAAGAAAACCCCTTGAATGAGTAGGTGTGTCCAAACTTTTGACTGGTACTGTACAGGGGTTTCAACTGGCACAAGGCTATCTTCAGAAGTCTTGTGAGGCTGGTGAGTGTCCTTGAGTAAGTAAGCCGAACTGTTCAGGCGCTACAGACAATTTCGTGAGAAGCCCGAATTTTAGGATGTCTCATTGTCTGAAAAAAGCTGCCTAATAAACAGACTAATTTTAATTGGTCTTTTTGTATTATGCTAATTTGATTTTGTCGGGGGCGTGGATATCGACTCTAGGGGAATATCTACCATCCCTCCGCTAAACCTTTATGTAGTATTGTAATGAAACAGGCAGGGAGCAGGCCTCGAACCCTCGACATTCTAGCCCGAAGTCCAGGGCGCCATCGCCTTGTGTCCCAAAAGCATGTTCAAGCGGCAGAGTCGATATCCGCGTTTATAAACCCAGGGTCGTTACAGTATGTTAAGCTTACTTACAGTACTTCCTCATGTTCTTATTTGTATTCATTGTGTTTTTGTTCTACGTAATGTTATTTTTAGTATTACATTGTTATTGATTACTACATCGTTGGGTTTAGAGCTTTCAAGAAAGGCATTTCACTGTACTTTGTGCACGTGACATTAAAATGTGAAACTTGGTTTAATATTCAGATTAACCAACTCAAGTGGCCTTAAGGTTGGGCCATTTTGGCTGAGACAAGGCTACTTACTTTTACTTTGCTCAATATTCGGATAGAATATGGTGTAGGACAGTTATGATTTTCTATCGTGTAGAAAGAATAGTGTCAGCTCTATAATATACTGTATTTCTATCTGCAACGTGATGTGTGCTACACACAGTAAGGCCAAGTACTGTCACACAATCATCCACGAGGGGGCAGCATTATCTTATTTTAAAGCAGATGTTCATCATAGTAGATTCTTCAGCGTTTGAGGTGTCTAACCGATTTAAGTATTTTCACATCACTAGTGTAGTTTTCTAAATTGTCAGGGATACTACCACTGTTTCTACAGTATTTCAATAATACCACATTTCTTATTCGGCGGAGAAAATGTCGAGGCAGCAGGTAAATCTCTAAATCTCCTTTAGGTGGCAGAGTGATGTATTCTTTTGTGTAAATAAAACATACGAACGTGACGTCAGGCTACTGACAGATGTAAACAAACAAACAATCGATACATTTTGGTACAAGTACTGTAACATTTGATAACATTAGTTACATGCGTAACCATGAAGAGGGTATTTGTTACTGTAGGAACAACGAGATTTGATGACCTAATTGAACGTGTTACTTCCCCTGAAGCTGTTCAAGTGAGTATGATCTGTGAAAATGGCTACATAAGCTAGCCCATAGACGGTAAATGTTATTTAAGCAATAAGGCCCGAGGTGGTGTGGTATATGGCCAATATACTACAGCTAAGTGCTCCTCTACAACACGACGCAACGTGGAGTACCAGGATACAGCCCTTAACCGTGGTATATTGGCCATATATCAGAAACCCCTGAGGTACCTTATTGCTATTATAAACTGGTTACCAAAGTAATTAGAGCAGTAAAAATAAATGTTTTGTCATACCCGTGCTATATGGTTTGATATACTACGGCCAAGTACCCAATTGTCATAAATTAGTAAAAGTAAAGATACCTTTATAGAAAATGTGTTAAATATACTTAAATATCAAAAGTAAATGTAATTGCAAATATATATTTAAGTTGTAAAAGTAGAACTCATTTGAAATTGCTTATATTAAGCGAACCAGATGGCATCATTTTCTTGTTACATTTGTTTTTACAAATAGCCAGGGGCACACTTCAGCAATCAGACATCATTTACAAACGAAGCATTTGTGTTTAGTGAGTTCGACCAGATCAGAGGTAGTAGGGATGACCAGGGATGTTCTCTTGATAATTGAATGAATTAAAAAATTGTCCTGTCCTGCTAAGCATTCAAAATGTAACGAGTAATTTCAGGTGTCAGGGAAAATGTATGTAGTAAAAAGTACATTGTTTTCTTTAGGATTGTAGTGAAGTAAAAGTTGTCAAAAATATAGTCAAGTAAAGTACAGATACCCCAAACAACTACTTAATTAGTACTTTAAAGTATTTTTACTTAAGTACTTTACACCACTGGCTCTAATGCTCTGACTAAACACAAATGCACTCTACTCTGCACGCGATACAGTTTAGGAAACAATTGTAATTTAACTTTAATATAAGCGAGAAATACTTGTTCAAATACAAAAGATACTTACTGTAAGCAGTTTAGGAAAGTTGCACCCAGTTGTATTTTGAGAAACACAGGAAATGTGGGATGGAATGGTCCAGTGGAAATGCGAGTGCAACGTAAGAGGATGTGTCTTAGCGGCGTGTGAAAACAGCCGGATGCAAGTAAGTGTATCTTTTGTATTTTAAAAATGATTTCACGCTTATATGAAAGTTAAGTTCCAAAGGTTTGCAAAACTGTATTGCAAATTAGGAGTATTTCTGTCTAGACAGAGCTTTGGCATTAAACATAGCATCGGGTTTGAAGTTCACTTGGGAGCCAGCTGTGATCAGTAACATCAGCTGAGAACCCAAGGGAGGGCCGGCTGTAAACTAGGTATACCCAACTTGGGTTCATGAGCTCTAGCTAGCCAGCCTGCCTCAAAAACTAGACAAGGATAAGTTGTGTAGATTTTTTTATTTATTTTTATTTTACCAGGTAAGTTGACTGAGAACACGTTCTCATTTGCAGCAACGACCTGGGGCATAGTTACAGGGGAGAGGAGGAGGATGAATGAGCCAATTGTAAACTGGGGATTATTAGGTGACCATGATGGTTTGAGGGCCAGATTGGGAATTTATCCAGGACACCAGGGTTAACACACCTACTCTTACGATAAGTGCCATGGGATCTTTAATGACCTCAGAGAGTCAGGACACCCGTTTAACGTCCCATCCGAAAGACGGCACCCTACACAGGGCAGTGTCCCCAATCACTACCCTGGGGCATTGGGATATTTTTTTTTTAGACCAGAGGAAAGAGTGCCTCCTACTGGCCCTCCAACACCACTTCCAGCAGCATCTGGTCTCCCATCCAGGGACTGACCAGGACCAACCCTGCTTAGCTTCAGAAGCAAGCCAGCAGTGGTATGCAGGGTGGTATGCTGCTGGCGTAGATGTGCCATACCTTTTCATTGTTCTATTTATAGTAACGTTTCCTTATCCTTCTTGAAGGTGTTCAACATTTGCTCCTGCAGGTTGGACAAAGCTCCATCTTCCCAGATTCAGACAGCTGTCATAAGCTCACGTTAGAGGCCTTTAAATTCAAGGATTCCACCGCTGAAGATGTCAAATGTGCCAACCTGGTTATCAGCCATGCTGGTGTGTACAATGTCCGAAGAAATAAAAAAGCTAAACTACCAAACCATTTTGCTGGTCTTTAATGTTGATAATTTATGATAATTTATAACAATGAAATGCCTCTTCTTGTATTCTCGGGGGCAGGTAGTTGTCCGGAGACCCTTGGTGCAGGCAAGCCACTGTTAGTGGTGTTCAATGACAAACCTATGGACATTCACCAGCTAGAGCTGGCCAAACAGCTACACCAAGACTCACACCTACCTACTGTACTTCACTGCCAGGTCAGTGTAAATCCTCATGTACAACTTAATCATGAGGACTCACACTTTGTCAATCTAACATATTGTACATTTCTGCTAATGAAGTCCCAGAGTTGTCAAACTGATTGAAATTCATTGGGTCAACTTATAAATCTAATTTTGTCTCAAATTTCACAGCAATCTCACTGAGACCTTGAGGACGATGGACCTTTCGGTTCTCTCACCCTTCTTACCTAGACAACCAAATAATTTTGCCAATTTCCTGGACAAGGCCCTTGGTGTTCAATGATTCCAGCGCAGGGAAATATCTGAGGTCGACTCTGTGTTCTTTTATGGTCTCTGGAGATGTTTGCACTCTGAAACTCTCCTCGTCTTTGAGATGAACTGGCGGTGGGGTTGGACAGAGGGAAGCCTGGGCCCCATGTGCCCGGCTTCTAGGTTCTCCTATCAGCATGCAGAGCAAACGCCAGAATGTGACATCAGCCTGTGCAAGACTTTAATATTAAGAGTCTGTTGAAAGGTCTGGCCATGTTCTATTTCATCTAGTTGAAGACAGGCTGATTAGGCATTAGATGCTGACTTTTTAATGGTGGATGGGGTATGTTTCCAACTTGAAATGATAGGAAAGACTCACGGATGTAGATACAGTATATTGTAACTCTCATCTCTATGATTTGTTATGAACAGAACAACTTAAAAAATATGTATAATTTGATGTGCTGTTTGGTGTGCTGTTCATATTTGGTGTTGTCTCGATTATACTGTTGTTGTTGTCTGAAGTGTAATTAAGCTTCTCCTTCACTCCTCATGACACTGGTCATCACACTGTAATAAGGCTGGCATAGACAGCAGTGGGGTTGCACTCTGACGTGAAAACAAACACCACATCCTGTTCAGATGGAGATGAACACAGATGGAGAAAGCAGTCTCCAAAATCATAGGATCAAAGTTGTGAAGCCAACAAGAGAAGAGAGCACTCCTGTGAAATCACAATTCCTATTATGACTTCATAACCATGTATCCAATGATTCCAATCCATGGAATGTTTCTCAAAAAGCTTTCGTGACTTTAGGCTTCTCATTATCGCAAGGGACTCCGGTTCCTCAGCTTCCTGAGTGATGTTCATCTGTATTAAACATGGAGGTAAGGCCAAAGTCATAAAATGCATTCCGCTAGTGACACATTTGATGTTTGCAGTGTTAGAAACTGTATTTCACACAATTTCTTTATTCTCATCCTATCTCCTCGCAGACAATGAGCAGTTTCTGGCCAACACCAACTGCCCCGTGGTTCTCCTGCTGCAGTACATAAGAGCTAAGATGGGCCTGCCGGAGACAGGTGGGAGTTCGGGGGGGGGGGGTCATCAGGAAGGGTGGGATGGATGGAGGGCCTTAATGATGATGACAGCTTCCTGATTGAAATGCTGCTGTGCCTATCGTCTTTTACAGACTAGGGGGGTCTTGAGTCTATCCTAAATTTAGTGTCACTGCTGTAACTAAAGCAGGGAATGTGGATGGAGAGCGCTGATGTGAGAGTCAGGGATTTGGTTGGGGGGGGGGCAGAGGCATGGTAGTGGGGGTTCACCGGCTGGTGTTAAATATTTCACACTGCTCAACTCGAAGGGTGTCTGCTTACACCTGCTGGGTCCTGCCACACTTACCACTGTGTTGCCGCTAAGCCCAGAGCAAGCCTCGTGCACTAATGAAGCTATCTATCATTACCACTCTCATTAGCACTGAGATTAATGGGGCTTGCTGATGAGGGGGTTTGACTACCGCAAGGCTATCAGTAGTAAATCCTGCACTCTGGCTCTACCCCTCATCAGCCATCTTTGTGTTATGCTATATATTCAACCAGTTTTGGCTCTTTCTCTACATACGGATAGATTTGTCTTAAATGTGTGTGTGTGTTTGTGTGTGTGCACTTTTTTCAGAGCTGGTGGATCTGTGTGATGACCGTGGGGCTCTGAAGCTTCTCTTTCTGTCCCAGCAGCCTCAGGAGTGTGCCAGCCGACTACTTCCTCCCCGCTGCTCCCTCACATTCTGCATTGTTAATCGTGAGTTCTATACATAATAGAAGTAGAACCAATGGAGTGGACAAGGCCTCTATGAAACTATTCCTAGTTACCAAAAAGGAGTTTCTATACATGGCTCTTCTTTGTTTAGAAGTTTATGTTTATCTTATCAGGAAACCCAAAGGATGGAGCCTATATTTCCATCACCCCCTTAGTGGCCAACCCAGACCCTGCACTTCTGGGTAACAATAAACTCTGCTTGTCAATTATGTGTGTGCATTCACATAAAGTATTTCATGTGTGTCTTCTGGAGGATTGATTTGTTTAGCCATTGTCTTAGTGCGTGTACATATGTTGTTCCTGTTTGTATGTGTATCAGAGACCCTGCAGACTCAGACTGACAGCCTGGAGAGGGCTCGTCTCAGACAGCTCCGCTCTCAGGAGGACCGCAGAGCCACGGAGGCGCCCTCTCAGACCCAACCCACACAAACCGTGAGTGTGTGTGTGTGTGTGTGTGTGTGTGTGTGTGTGTGTGTGTGTGTGTGTGTGTGTGTGTGTGTGTGTGTGTGTGTGTGTGTGTGTGTGTGTGTGTGTGTGTGTGTGTGTGTGTGTGTGTACACTCCACCAATTATTTGGACAAATAGAAGTATTAGAAGATTGCCAACTTTTGTACTGTGTCCCACAGGCTAAGGGCCGGGGCCGTACAGTACATATGGACACCCCTGATGATGAACCCTCCAATCGCCGGACTGGAGGCAGGAGGAGCAGGAACTGAAAGAACCTATTAATTTTACAATAATTGATGTGCATATAAATGTTGAAATGTAATAAAGTGAACATTGAGTCTATCTAAGTCTACGCCAGCCAATGGCCATTAGTGTTGAATAATACGGTTGATCAAAATAGAAATATGACTATAGATCTAAATAGAAATCTGTTATACAATTGTTACGCTCCCATGTCTAATACGCTTTATGTTCTGAAAGGAAGAGAGTTTTAACATAGTCCCTTGAAGTTAAGCAATAGATGATGTCACCTTCTGCTTCTGTGATTGGTGGGTATGAATACCTGTTCCTTACCAAGCTTTACCAGTTGGGAAAATTGGATGGAAATGACTGAATTGGGATGAATATATTTAGAAAGGGTGTGAAATCGTGACTGAAGCTCTGACATCAGTGTTCATTTTATGTTATGTCTTTTAATCTTGCTTTGCTCAACAGGTGTTGAGGTGTTGTTGCAATAATTATGTGTCTTGCAATATGTTCAACATGCACAATTTACTTTTGAATGCTTTATCAGAATTTAATTTATCTTGAAATTAATTTCCCTTGACCAGTGAGTGATCTTAAATTAGGGGTGGTATGTTGGGACTATCTGCCTGAGGGACTGAATGAGGGGTGTGACAGTGTGCCATTCTCTTTTCTGAAGGTTTATTTAGCCACCTCTGGTGGGTGGCCTGTCACTTTGAAACAGGAAGTTATGGGTTAAATGCCAGCCGGAGGTTCCTCCCAGTGTTTGTGTGTACCATTTTCTAAATTATGTACAGGCTTGGGTCAGATGGTTTTAATAACAGATAACTTCCCTTCTTAGAATCACTGGATTATTTTCTTAATGTATGTCTGTGGAAGTCCTAATAACGTTTGAGGAACAAAGGCCTTCGGGATTTTGTGATGAAGTTCCATTTGAAGTTTAGTTTTCATTTCATTCAACTGGATTTTACCCAAACTGAAACAAGTACTGTACTTGTTTAGTCCTTTCCAAAGTGATTACCTCAAGAAAAGGAAGAAGGAGACATGTTATAAGTATTTGAAATGGGCCACTGTGTCAGGCCATACAGCTGTGTCTTGCAGATGGCCTAACCACTTGCTAAATACTGTGAAGAAATAGGGAAGTTAGAGAAACAACTGAGCTGTTCTTGTAAAAGGTTACATTGAGAATCTAGACATCATTTAGAAAGTGGAATGCAACATAAAAAAATACATTTTCCATGCCATTATCTGATTCGGGAATGCTTGCTGTGTGATTCTTCTCTTTGATTGAGAATTGATTTACCCAATCTCTAGAGCATCTACACTGTATATAAAAGACCGAGCAGTATACACTGAGTGTAAAAAAAACAACATTGGTAACACCTTCCTAATATTGAGCTCCCCCTTTTGCCCTCAGAACAGCCTCAATTCATCGCGGCATAGACTCCTCAAGATGTTGAAAGTGTTCCTCAGGGATGGTGGCCCATGTTGACTCAAATGCTTCCCACAGTTATGTCAAGTTGGCTGGATGTCCTTTCGGTGGTGGACCATTCTTGATACACACTGGAACTGTTGACTGTGAAAAACCCAGCCTTTTTGCAGTTCTTGACACACTCAAACCGGTGCGCCTGGCACCTACTACCATACCCCATTCAAAGGCACTATATATTTTGTCTTGCCCATTCACCATCTGAATGGCACACATACACAATCCATATCTCAAGGCTTAAACATCCTTATTTAACCTGTCTCCTCCCCTTCATCTACACAGATTTGAAGTGGATTTAATAAGTGACATCAATAAGGGATCATAGCTTTCACGTGGATACACCTGGTCCGTCTGTCATGGAAGAGCAGGTGTTCTTAATGTTTTGTACACTCAGTGTATATGCTATTTCACTTTTTTTCCAGCAAATATCCATTCAATATTTCCATTAGCCTACTTTCTTGCTATAGTAAATCAGAACATTGTGTATGAAATCATGATTTTGCATGCCATGTAATAGTTACATCCCTTAATGAATTTAGGAGATGAGATAATGGGGTTATTAACAATTCCAATAAGTTTTATAAGTCTTTGCCCTTTGCTGTAAAACAGCTTGATCAGGTTCCTATCAGATTCATTGAGACCACATGACAGCTTTATGCAGCCCTTTCACATCACAAGAATTTCATATTTAGACTTGACCAATCATGGAATGTTCTAACATTTAAAAAAAAAAATGGAATTGCTCCTCCAGTTCAATTGTAGAAAGGTTACACTTTATTCTGATTATTTAGATTAGAGTTATCTGGTTCAGACTGGTCTTGCATGTCTGCCAAAATGGCTATCACATGATGTTTTTGTGGACATAACTGTGTGTTAATCTAATATGTATTCAGGAGTTAGATTCTAGCAGCTCAGCTTTTCTCCTCTCTAGTTTCTCCAACAATTACAACTGTTATATCTAGCACATTCAAAGGATATTCAAACTTTTAAAAGTAAAGTCATATAAAATATGTCATGGTATTTACATGTGCGAGGTAAAAGTAAAGTCATACGAAATTTGTAATGGTATTTACATGTGCGAGGTGAAATAAATATTTCAGGCTGGTGCAATTTCAGTAACCAGCAGACCATAGCTCTAAGGAGTGTGCTGACAAGGCTGACTTGTCATTGCTCTGAGCTTGTTTTGTGTGCCTGGATGTGTTTTTACCAGCTGTAGAATGAGAATGCTTGTACACCAGTACCCTCTCCCAGTGGAACTGGGGCCACAATGACTGTAAGCTGTCATCATTAATGGGGGTGAATATTGGGTACTATCTCCCTTGCCATTCACTGGCAGTTGATTGACTCCCTGAACAGATGACTCAGTCCATGGCAATAACTCCTGATATTATATAAGGCCCAAGATCTTAATCAAATCCTTGTTCTAGAAAAACAGGTGGACGCTGATGATATTGATATCGGTTCCCTTATGGGAGAATTAATATAGGCCTTAATGTAACAGCTAATGAACAAATTACAGTTAAACAGAGGTCCAGTGAAATGGGGTAGCCTCATCCTTCCAGAACATAAACCAAACAAAGGGCTAACTACAATTTCTAATGACTGTTGCAGTGACATACCTGGAAAATATTCAGACCTTGGATGTTCCCTTGGAAGTAAACGGTTGCCTTTCACACTCACACTCCCTGTAGGTCTCTCACCTCACCTCTCTACCTCAGCCTTGTTGCTTATGACGTATTTCTCCTGAGGGAGGCCAAGAGTGTGAGAAGCTACTTTTGGCAATAAAACAAACCACATATAAAATATTTAGATGGAATTACATTTACCTAAATCAGAGTTTATTTATTTTATGCACAGGATACAGCAGGTGTAAAAGGTACAATAAAATGCTACAATGACATACTTGCACGCTCCTTTCAACATTGCAGTAACAAAAAACAAAAACTCAATTGTAGTCTTTTTTGTGTCTCAAAGGCCCACCTTTTTCTTTAAGACTGTGGAAATCTAATAGGAAGAGTATTTGATCAACAGCAAATGTTACAGAAGGTAGTGCATTAGGAGGGCATGTGTATGTCTCTGACAAATGGATGTCTTTTGGGAACGAAAACATTGTACATTTTAGCAGGACATGATTGAATGATGGCCAGATTACTGTTTTAGGACAAAAACACTATTCATTCAAGACCTGTGTGTGGACTGAGTTAGTCCAAGCAGAAAGCAACAAGGGATCAGAAGGTCAATAAAATAATAATTAAATCAGAACGCAATAGTTATTATTTGATATCACATGTTTGGGGAGAAAGCTTGTTTATATACTTGTTTATTTCCAGACACCAACAGCAGGGAACAATGGGATGGCTGTGATTTAACCTGGCATTTACAGATGGAACTCTCCCACTTCTTGGCCAAGTTGAAGAGGCAGGGAAAAAGTGTTCTAAGTCTGTGTTAGCTCTGTGGCTCTGATGACATATGCCAGAATCTTGGTCCACTCTCTCTCAAATGTGTTTACTTGAACAGGAAATATACATTGACTTATTTACACAACAACCACTTTATACTAGGCCTCACATTCAGTTAAATGGATTGAGGACCTTGCTGTTGTAGAATCTTGATCTAATTTGACAAAGATTGGCTCTTTTTAAGGGACTGATATAATTTATTGTCCAACCAAAATAGTAGAATCCCAGTGGTGCTCTGAGATATTGGTTTTCTCCAGGTTGGAGAGCACGTCAGGCTCTGAGACAAACTTACTAAATACAGACAGGAAAGAGCACTCCTTGGCTTGAGTCCCCCCTGGGGCCCAGCTGACAGTGCTATGAAATGACGAGATTTTATGTAATAATTTAATATCAAGAAATAAATGGATTACCCTGTCTAATGTTTTCTCCGCCTGTTTTGCTTCTCCAGGCCTCTCCTGGGGGTTTGAATTATGCCAGCCATTATGGAGTTCTGGGCAAGAGTGAACCATTTCATGTTTCAGCTTCTGTACATTGTAAACTGTATATGTTTCCTCAGATGAAGGCTATTCTACTGTCAGTTAGATGGTTTGTTATTTTTCTATATCGCACATATATGAAATTATGTAGGAGGATAAATAATGATCTTCTTGGCGAGCATTTGTATTGAGTCAGTGTGTATGAGGCAACTTTTACAGACAATATTAGTCTATGGGATTTCCAGCCAAGCAAAGCGGTTTGGTATCAGATTCCCCACAAGAGTAACATTGTTCCCTGGTCCTTTGCCCAAATAAAATACCACCAATTAACCTATTAGAAGTTGAAGCATCAGAATCTTGTAGTTTTCAAGTTACTGTATATCATATTGTCACAAGTGCAATCTCAGATGTGTTTCATTACTGCTTTTTAACCACTTTTGTGTTATCCATTGTCTGTTTTTGTGATGTTAAGCGTTATCTGTATATGATGAATTAGTTACCTCTCTAAATGGCTGGGCAGTCAAAAATATATAGCTCAGTGGGTCAAACATGTCTGGACATGCCCTTAAAGTCTTGACTTGTGTATCACACTTGTTTTACCAAAGTGAAACAAGTCCCAAGCCAATCATGTGAGGATAAAGATATGAATAACCATACAGGTGAAATATATATATACATTGCTTACACTTCTCTAAGGCCATTCAATTTTAATTGAGTAATAATAGCCATCTCACTGGGCACAAACTGGTTGAATCAACATTGTTTCAACATAATTTGTCAATGTATTGTGACGTGGATTCTACATGGAAAATAGTTTTGATTTGAAAAAAGTAAACTGTTGTTTTAAGGGTGATATTTCAAGGGTGATAAGGGTGATATTTATGTCAGCATGGTAACCAAAATTCAGACCAACCTTGAATAAAACATAAAAATGTGTACCTTTGAAACAATGTCAGATCTTCACAGTTATATATGTCGGGGTAAAAATAGTCTAGGCAGCACCTCCTACTGGAGTGTTGATTTATCTACAGGTACCCTTTGGTCTCCCATCAGGGTTTTAACCAAGCCCAGCTTCGATATTTGTCACTGACTATTACCAATGTGCTATCGTGAGAATGATTGTTGAGAGCGCTCCGAGCGCTCCACTTAAAAACCAAATATACACTGTTGCTATCAAAGTAATTTCAAAAGGGTAGGTTTAACAGAGCAAATTAAATGTGACCATACTTTTTTATTTAACATATAATTAATGCTAGTCAGGCCTATATAGCATTTGCAACTTAAAATAGACAATACTATAGGCCTAAGGTTTCAAGCTCTGGATGTATCACGTTTCAGGTATGACACAGATGCAGACAGTGTCGAAGAAACAAAAGTGTATTTCTAAAACAGGAGCAGGCAAACGACAGGTCAAAGGCAAGCAGGGGTCAATAATCCACAGTGTATGGTCCAGAACGGGAGGCAGTCAGGTCAATAATCCAGTTAGGTGGGGGTAAGGTACAAAAATGGTAGGCAAGCTCAGGGCAGGCAGAAGGTTCAAAACCACAAAGGACTAGGAACAGGAAAAAGAACCATGCAGGGGAACAACATGCTGGTAGGTTTCAAAAACAAAACAAACTGGCAACAGACAAACAGAGAACTCAGGTATAAATACACAGGGGATAATAGGAAAGAAGGGCGACACCTGGAGGGGGGTGGATACAAGCACAAAGACAGGTGAAACAGATCAGGGTGTGACAGGATGATTTCAAATGTAGTGATATTGAATTGCGTTTGATTGTCAACACAACCAAATATCAGCATTTGAAGGACATGTATCTTATGATTGAATAGTTCCATATAAATTTGTAGAAAAACTGGAATTAAAACCAGACTTGGGCAAGTTAACATGTTACTAATGCAGTGGAGAGCTTGTGTTTATAACTTGGTGATTATAACTTGTTTGCTTTCCTTTTCCTCAGAAGTATCAGGGAATTGTTCCGTATGACATTATCTGATGCATGCATATGTTCCTTTTTTAGTACAATCTTCTGTTCCTCTATTTTGTTTCATACAGACAGTTTTTTTTCTGATGAATTACTAGTAATCAAGTATCAGGATGGACATTTTTCAATTAAGGTATCTTTACTTTTACTCAAGTATGACCAATGGGTCTTTTTTACCACTGCACCCACCTACAAACACACCTGCTGATGTCAAGCTTGGCTAAGAATATACCCATACATCACTTGCGGTTCTTTTTTTTAGGGCCCTATATGAGAAAAATGTATTTTGGACCCAGTAGGTACTGGAGTAAGTCCTGTGAGAGATAATTTTGTTGCATGGCTTTCCTCTCTGTGGACTGTGGAAAAATAAAGAAAAATACACTGCAAATTGATCTCAACGTTGAATGCATCAAATGTTTTTTTTCCACCAGACCATAGCTAGCAGTAATTGACTTTCATATCAGCCTTTCAGTGAAAGAGTTGAAGCCTTAAATATCTCTGTAAATTGATTGTGCTTTAGCATTTGCACGGACCCTACTCTTTACTCCGCCCCTTTATGAGTTGATTGGGCACACTGTTACTGGAGCTGTCAGTGCATTGCGAGTTTTTTTCACCTCTAGCTAAATGCCCAGACTTGTAGTGGCCCCGCTTTGTCAGCTGGGTAGGTGGACATCAGGAGAGACAGAGCCGTATCCATGCACTAATTAGTTGTAAAATGATCATCTTTATGAAAGAAATGGATTACCCTCTCAGAAACCAATGTCAGCGCGTCCAGAACCAGGTATTTGTCTTGACTTAACTACTAAAAAGCCAGTCAAATTCCAATTTATGATTAACGTTAGCTGGCTATTAATAAAGTTCCATCGACTGTGTCGTTCATTCATTTTGTCCTGAAAAACTAGTGGCAGGTTTTGTCTCTCACGAAACTGTTAGCCAATGTTAGCTCCAGAACTAACGTTAACTACTTATACTTAGTTACATCCCTTGATAACAGTGGGGTTTTTTTGTCTCGAGATTTGCTTTTGCTTTTGCTACCTAACTAATTTAATGTCCGAGCTAGTTTGTCGACATAAAATGGCTAGGTAGCTAACTGCCTTGGTAACTCACTCAGACAACTGACTTGATAACTAGCTAGCTAACGTTAGATGACAGTTGACTAGGGGCAGGTGAGCAGCTACGTTTTAACTAACAGGTGGCTATTAAGTTCGCTAACAAGCTAGCTAGTTTACTAGCCAAGGCAAGTAACATTAGCTAACTAACTAACGGTTCTTCTGAGCCAACTGGCCAAAGAAATGGCCAGCTAGCGAACTATTGTTTGTCATTTCTGAAATGGTAAATCACGTTAACTAGCCAAAGTACCAACAATGCAATGCCAATGGTCATCATCGATTGTCATTTAATTTATATAGTTAGGGGGCTTATTGAAGGGACGGTAACAAGCTGTCAATAATTTTGATTTGTCAGTCAGTCAATAAATGAACATTTGCTGTTGTTGAAAAATGGTTTAGACATCTATTCAACTAAACAAACAGTGTTGAATAGTAACCTAGTTCTAGAATGTTGCCATAATGGATTGACAACTAGTTAACGTTAACTGGATAGTAAAAACGAATATGTTAATCTGCAAACTAGGCTATACTTTTCTTCGTGATGTATTTGCATTATGATTGTAGCTATATTTTCTGCCTAGGTTTGATGGCCATCAGCCGCATACTCTTTTCTCTTTTTGTGGGAGAAGGCAATAATGACATCATCTCTAGAGATTTGCACGTACAGAAAAAGTGTCTGCTAACGCAATGTCATTCCATCATTTTGGCAGTCAGTATGTTCTGACCAGCTGCAAAGAATATAGTTGGCTTGCTAACGAACAAAGACCGTCGTTGACAATCAGTTCAAGGAGCAGTTTTTCTGTTCTGTTTCAATCGGCCTAATGCATTGTCCTCTGTCATAATGTCAAAGGTTTGATAAAGATATTTGTTTTGTGTGTATTTTTTCAGTAAGATTTAGACCTTGTGTGCAGTGATGCTGGGTGCACTGCCAATCAAAGTTGTTTTTCTCATTTCTGTGCTGTTTTTCCATGTACAGCCGAGAGGTGGCAGTGCGGATAGGATAACTTGTTTACTGCGATTCAACATTCAGAAGTAGCTAGAACAATAGAGGAATGTGCTCAGTGACATGCATTCCTTAATATTTGATGTAAAATTAGAGTTGACCTGTACCTGCACTTGCATATAGGGGTTTAGACCTAGGCTTTCTTCAATGCTATGTATATGTCAGATGTGTCACATTTATCTCCTGCACCAAACCTGTCATACATAAAAATGTGATGAATAGCCATCCTTATGAGATTTGCACCAGGCGTTTGCAGATTTGACTAGACAGAAGCATGGGATGTATATTTTTTTAATTTGAATAAACAAGAGCCTTTCTGAGGTTTACAGTTTTGGACATGTTGCAGCTCTGGTTAGAAAACAACAGACATATTGTTGCATCATGCTTTTGGGTGTTCTTTGTGCAGAACCCAAAGTAGGGCCCCTCCTAGACTATTGCTCCCTTACCACTGTATATCTTGTCAATAAAAGTGCCAGCAGATAAATGTCAAGTGTTAAAAAACTGTATTATCTGCTGACATTGATATGAATTGGCAATTCTTACACAAGTTGTGTGACAAGTTGCAAAATAAATGTACACACGTGTTTCAATCATTTCACCCGCACCGCTCGATCGCGTCTGCGTAGGAAAGCGCTAAAATAGAACTTGGTTCTATTTGATACACGCGACACACTGCAAGTCCCCTCCTGTTGTATTCGGTGCATGTGACAAATAAAGTTTGATTTTATAATTGGATATCAGGAAGATACAAACCCTGGATGCTTGAAAGACAAAGGAGGAGAGATTAAAGAAAGCTAAAATCTAACTAGCTTTAATTTTTTATCTGTGGATTAATTGTCAGAGTAGAGAAACATACGATTTTGTATGACTGGGTCAAAATTCTGGGAAGAATCAACTAACAAGAGGACCGTGTGCATAAAATAACCCAATGTTTATCTCCCAAGACCAGCTAGCTATCTGAATGTCCATGAATGTTTCATTTGTGTTTCGACCTGTCCCCAAATTATTAAAGTTGGTTTTGATATTTTAGCCTGCGTGTCATGATCGGGACTGGTGTGGGTGGACAAAATCACCATGCGTACAATCACCGCGATGGCGCATATGTCTGTGGCTGGTGTAGTCAGCATATTAGGCGTACTTTTAGTTTGAAAAAGAGGCAGAGAGAAGGTTGAAAAGGGGGTATCATGTATGTAACTAACCAGGCTACAAAAGATGACTAGATCAAACAAAGTAACCTGAATTCTGAAACACCTTGTGTGCATTAGCACTTGTTTCTTGTCTATGCTCAGCTGTCTGCCTCATGTCACCATATAATCTGGTTCTACCTGCTTGTCATGTTTTTTTGTTGTGCATGTCTCTCCATATGTAGCATGGTATGTTTGTGTGGGTCGTCTGTGGCTGCTGTCCTGCCCAGCCCCCCCCCTACCCCCACCCCCTACCCTTCCTGTGGGCTGCAGCTGGTTGTTTAGCACACCTCCCTTGCAGAGCCAAAAACAGAGCTCGCTGTTTGTGTTTCCGGTGAAGAGGGACGAGTGTGTTAAAGGCACGCAGCCGGTACTCGACACTAGCAGAGCAGCTAATAACAAGGACAGACCCCTTCAGGCTCACTTAGAGGGATATTCTATCTGCATTCCATCTCCTCTTTCATCTGCAGCTGACCTCCTCCCTTGCAGCCCCCTGCACTACCTTATCCGCTCCCTCCCTCCCTGTCACATTTACCCTTTGAACCACTACTTGCATCATTTTTCTAGTCTTCGTTCTCCTTTGCTTGGTCATCTCTGCATACTTCCCATTTCTTATTTCATACTCCACAATTTATAGGCCATTGTCTATTTAAGCAATAAGGCACCTCAGCGGTTTGTGGTGTATTGCCAATATACCACGGCTAAAGGCTGTTCTTACACACGATGCAACGCAGTGTGCCTGTGGATACAGCCCTTAGCAGTGGAATATTGGTCATATATCGCAAACCCCCGAGGTGCCTTATTGCTATAATAAACTGGTTACCAATGTAATTGGACCAGTAAAAATAAATGTTTGTCATACCTGTGGTATACGGTCTGATATACCACGGCTGTCAGCCAGTCAGCATTCAGGGCTCGAACCACCCAGTTTATAATCGCCTGTTTCCCATCCCCTTTTCCCATCTGTTTGTTTCTTCTTTCCCTCCCCTCACCACTGCCACTATCCTTTGCATCTCGTTTTTACCTTGTGACGTTCTCGAATCAATAAACAAATGAGTTTCCCTGTGCAGCAGAGAGGCAGGGACCAGGGTCAGAGTGGATGATGTGGTAAATCAATGGTTCTTTTGCATTTCAAATCATGTTAACCTCTGCAGAGACCCAGGGAGTTACAGGCCTTTGTCAGGACAATACTTTATTGAAAGGCTTTCAGCTGATTTACAGCCGCTCAACCTTCCTCACTTAATACAATACAGCAGTCTGCTCTTGGAAACACTATCAGTAATCCCTGTGCATGTTATTAGTCTCAGCCTTTACACTTTGATATTATATGCTGTTGCAATCAGTATGGCATGTCTCTATATAGGCCTACAGTTGAAGTCGGAAGTTTACATACACCTTAGCCAAATACATTTAAACTCAGTTTTTCACAATTCCTAACATTTAATCCTAGTAAAAATGTCCTATTAGGTAAGTTAGGATCACCACTTTATTTTAAGAATGTGAAATGCCAGAATAATAGTAGAGTGATTTATTTCAGCTTTTATTTCTTTCATCACATTCCCAGTGGGTCAGAAGTTTACATACACTCAATTAGTATTTGGTAGCATTGCCTTTAAATTGTTTAACATGGGTAAAATGTTTTGGGTAGCCTTCTACAAGCTTCCCACAATAAGTTGGGTGAATTTTGGCCCATTCCTCCTGACACAGCTGGTGTAACTGAGTCAGGTTTGTAGGCCTCCTTGCTCGCACAAGCTTTTTCAGTTCTGCCCATACATTTTCGATTGGATTGAGGTCAGGGCTTTGTGTGTGCCACTCCAATATCTTGACTTTGTTGTCCTTAAGCCATTTTGCCACAACTTTGAAAGTATGCTTGGGGTCATTGTCCATTTAGAAGACCCATTTGCGACCAAGCTTTAACTTCCTGACTGATGTCTTGAGATGTTGCTTCAATATATCCACATACTTTTCCTTCCTCATGAGGCCATCTATTTTGTGAAGTGCACCAGTCCCTCTTGCAGCAAAGCACTCCCACAGCATGATGCTGCCACCCCCGTGCTTCACGGTTGGGATGGTGTTCTTCGGCTTGCATGCATCCCTCTTTTTCCTCAAAACATAACTATGGTCATTATGGCCAAACAGTTATATTTTTGTTTCATCAGGCGAGAGGACATTTCTCCAAAAAGTATGAACTGTCCCCATGTGCATTTGCAAACGTAGTCTGGCTTTATTATGGCAGTTTTGGAGCAGTGGCTACTTCCTTGCTGAGCGGCCTTTCAGGTTATGTCGATATAGGACTCGTTTTACTGTGGATATAGATACCTTTGTACCTGTTTCCTCCAGCATCTTCACAAGGTCCTTTGCTGTTGTTCTGGGAATGATTTGCACTTCTCGCACCAAAGTACGTTCATCTCCAGGAGACAGAACGTGTCTCCTTCCTGAGAGGTATGACGGCTGCGTGGTCCCATGGTGTTTATACTTGCGTGCTATTGTTTGTACAGATGAACGTGGTACCTTCAGGCATTTGGAAATTGCTCCCAAGGATGAACCAGTCTTGTCAGGGTCTACAATTTCTTTTTCTGACGTCTTTGCTGATTTCTATTGATTTTCCCATGATGTCAAGCAAAAAGGCACTGAGTTTGAAGGTTGGCCTTGAAATACATCTGCAGGTACACCTCCAATTGACTCAAATTATGTCAATTAGGCTATCAGAAGCTTCTAACGCCATGACATCATTTTCTGGAATTTTCCAAGCTGTTTAAAGTCAGTCAACTTAGTGTATGCAAACTTCTGACCCACTGGAATTGTGATACAGTGAAATAATCTGTCTGTAAACAATTGTAGGAAAAATGACTTGTGTCATGCACAAAGTAGATGTCCTAACCAACTTGCCAAAACTATAGTTTGTTAAAAATAAAAATAAATTTGTGGTGTGGTTGAAAAACGAGTTTTAATGACTCCAACCTAAGTGTATGTAAACTTCCGACTTCAACTGTATGTGTTAATTTCCTTGATTAGCCTATAGCAATTGACTTGTGCCTAGAGGCCCTTTCAGTTGATTTCATTAGTTGTTACTCATTTATACTAAACAAAAATATAACCGCAACATGCAACAATTTCAAAGATTTTGCAGAGTTACAGTTCATGTAAGGAAATCAGTTGATTGGAATAAATTAATTTGGCTATTCTATGGATTTCACATGACTGGGCAGGGTGGGTCTGGGAGGGAATAGGTCCACTCACTGGGAAGCCAGGCCCAGCCAATCAGAATGAGTTTTTCTCAACAAAAAGTCTTTATTACAGACATACTCCACCCTCCCAATCTGACGATCCCGCAGGTGAAGAAGCTAGATGTAGAGCTCCTGGGCTGCCGTGGTTACACGTGGTCTGCGGTTGTGAGGCCGTTTGGAAGTACTGCCAAATTCTTTAAAACGACGTTGGAGGCTGCTTATGGTAGATTCATTAACATTCAGTTCTCTGGCAACTGCTCTGGTGGACATTTCAGCAGTCAGCATGCCAATTGCACTCTCCCTCAACTCGAGACATCTATGGTATGTGACAAAACGGCACATTTTAGAGTGACCTTTTATTGTCCCCCAGCACAAGGTGCACCTGTGTAATGAGCATTCCATTTTAAACAACTTCTTAGCATGCCACACCCCTCTGGTGGCTGGATTATCTTGACAACGGATAAAATGCTCACTAACAGGGATGTAAACAAATTTGTGCACAAAATGAGAGAAATAAGCTTTGCTGGGATTTTTTTATTTCAACTCATGAAACATGGGACCAGCACTTTAAATGTTGCGTTTATATTATTGTTTTTATTGTAGTTTGTACATTAGCTATGTATTTTTATTTTGTGCCACTTGTTAGTTGGGCTATACGTACACAAAAAACAATTGTGTTAAGAGTCAGCAGAATTGATGTGCGACTCATTGTCATTTCCTGCCTGGGACTGATGAAAGGATGTTGGTTCCTGTTTTAGTTTGACTAGACTACTTCTTATAATGGAACATGTTGGAGATTAATTTCCCTATTTGAGCATGTCAAGATGTCTGGGGAGACTAATTGTACCGTATAGAAAATGTATGCCGTTGTGATAGTTTAAAGTGTCTGACTTTTTCTTGTCTGGTTTGAATTATTAGTGAACAATTGCAAAATTCCAACAACGATGAACAGAATGACTAGTTCCATGTCTTCTGAAGCAGGTCACTCACCCTACCTGTATGTGTGCCACTGACACCTTCCATACAGGTTCTCTCATACTGTAACTTAAAGGGATACTTATGGATTTTGGCAATGAGGCCCTTTATCTTCTTCCCCAGAGTCAGATTAAGTTGTGGATACCAAGTTTATGTCTCTGTCTAGTACGAAGGAAGTTAAAGGTAGTTTTGCAAGCCAATGTTAACTAGCGTTAGCACAATGACTGGAGGTCTATGGTATCTGCTAGCATGCTTGATTCTGTTTCCCTACAGCGCTATCAGGTAAATGGTGACTGGCCTGTGGAGAGGTGCTGAACACATTTGTCTTTACTGCCACTGTTAGCCTGTTTTTCATCAGGCTTGGTTATCGGGCCCTGATGAACTGTGATTATATTTACAGTGCGAGTGGGACATGACCTCTGAGGCTCGTAGCATCCTGGTTGGGAATAGGGTTCCATCTGGCTGACTGGTCTGGAGTGTTGGCATTACAGCTTTAACGCATCGGTCTGACACGTTAATAACACACACTAATAATGTGGTGTCATGGCCACAGCAGGATGTTTATGATACAGCCTTTAAAGCCTGACCTAGCCCTGACTGAAATTTTAACTTGTGTTTAATTCGCTTGTATGGAACTTGATTCCCAGAAAGTTCCTCAAAATACCCATGGAGACTTGGTTAGACCGAGTTCCTGGAGAGTGGGACTTTGATTGCTCTCCGACATGGAAAATGTGGGGCCACAAATCAGCAAGCACAGAGTTGTGGGGGCATACATGTAGGGTTGTGTGAGTGACGTACGCCAGTGTCAAAGACCTTGATGCTAGACCAATGAGGCCCATGTCGTAGAGTTGAGCTCCCGCGTTCCTTGAAAGTAGGCAAGTGGGTCAGGATCCAAGTCTGCATGTCAAGAGCTTTCTCTCCTGTTTGCTGCAGTCTCTGTCACTGAACCACTTACATGTTTTTCTCTCTTCAAAGGCCACACCTGACCATGCATGCTCTATATAGGACTACCATGAGATTGACACATTGCAGTCAATGGCTGTTGCATGGTGATTTTTAAAAAGAACTAAAGTCATTGTGAATGAGGACTCGTGTATTGGAAGGCCATAGAAATAAAATGTCACATTTAATCATTGAGGCAATGAATGCCATGGGCTGTCAGCTGAGTGGTTAAACCCCCTAGGCCTATCCTGTTCCCCTTCTTGACATCCACCAAAATGTTGGAGATGTGTGTTCATTTTAATATTGGATAGTCTTTGTGCCTAATGTTGGAGGAAGAGCAGCGCCACCTGCTGGGTAAGGTGTGAAGTGAAGCGTTTTTATGAGCCACAGAGAAGCTAGTGAGGTATGCTAACATGCGGCTAAATGCCACGGAGCTATTACGTGAGGTGTTAGAGCTACATAACGACCATCGCAAATCACCATGGATACGCCACACCCCCGCTGATATAGATATACCTTTGGTATGAGGGGAGCCATAACTAGTGGCTGTGGCGGTCACGAAATTGTCCGCCGGGGATTGTCACACAAATAACTGTCGGTCTCACGGTAATTGACCAAAACACATTTAGGATCTCCTGGCTTCCACATATAGCCTACAAGCCATTTAAAAAAAAGTCAATGTAATATAGCCTACACCTTAATAATAAATCCATGATTTATTTTAGACAGGTCTAAAGAAGCATGATATGAAGAAAATGTAGTCAATTTCAGATGAAAAGAATAGCGTACTCTTGAGTTGTCCTGATGAGGTTATGCCAAATGGCTGTGGGTTACACTAGTTCATTTAGCAGACAAGATTTGCTTATAATTCCGTGGCATTATTTTAGAATATGAAGAATTCAATTTGAACAAGACTGAATAAAATATAAATATTGTCTCCAAACGATTTGAGGGAGTGCGCACATGCGCCTATTCTGTTTTGAGCGGTTAACAAAGAAATGGGTACTCCTGTATGCTTAATTAAGAGTTAATGTAACTTTAATTGTTATACAAAAGTTGGCCAATGTGTTTATTTTTTTACATTGTAAGGCTGCATGATTAGATTATAAAGTCATGAGCTCTGCTTTTGTACACACTCCAATAGTCTCATTCACAATTTGACAAGCACTTGATGATGCCTTGAATTTCACGGTGGCATCCCCTTTGTGGCCGTAATGCACCCTGAAGAAATCCATGCCTTTTGCGGCCTGGAGTATTGCGTTGTGCCCTTCTCCCTGAGTGTGCTGTGCCATTGGAAGCCCTCTCACTCACATGGCTCTTCAGAGGTGCATGTTGGAAGAACTGTTCACATTTACTTTTCGTCAAGATGAGTAGGCCTAACAACCAGCAAAAGCACTAGCCTATGTCAATCTACTATCCCCCATAGTACATTAGTTGACCTGTTCTGTGTGAGAAATAAATATTCCAAACATAGTCTGGGACAGTTGTGGAATGTGATAGATCCCAGATTAATACAACCACTAGCATCAAAACATGTTTTATGCAATGTGGCTAACGCAACAAATCAGAATGTTTAGCTTAAAATGGCTATTTATTCACATTATAAGCGCAGCAATGCACACATGGTAGTAGGCATAAGCGCAAATGTTCCATTAGTGGAAAACACCATTATCAAAAGTGACCGCAAATGCGATTATGCATGTAATGCTTTTATTATAAAGGGGCATTTTTTATGGTGAAAATTATCTTCCCCAAACTTGGAGGTCACATGCTGCTTATATATGCCAGTTAGACTCTACACCCTTTGTAAAGTGGATTAATGTACTTAATTTTAAGAAGTTATTTGGCCACTTTAGTTGTAATACAAACCGTATCAAAGCATATAGGCCTATGGGCTAGGCTACATGAGGTGTGCGACTAGGATTCCAAAAAGTCACATTGTTTCTTATGCTGGGCGTCATTCACAGGGGATAGTATTTAATTCACAAGTGATAAGCTAATATTGTCACCCATCACACTTTTCTTGATTTAATCTTGTCTTTACATATACTAAATAATGTGGGACGTTATGATTTAGAATGAACCATTATCATGCACCTGTATCGAAAACGGGTGCAGCAGGAAAAAATACATGTCATCTATATACTTAAATAGCGAATGGAGAACGCTTTTCCCTGTGGTTTATTTTCTTGCCAGCCAGGTAGGCTATACTCCTTGTTGTAAATATAAGCAATGTGCTTAATATTAGGAACGTTGAGAAATAAATATAGTAGGCCGAGCCTATAGGAAGCTGATGGGACCCTCTTTTTAATAGAGGCCATCACTCTGTTTTCTCCAGCATTTGCATTGCCTATAGAAATGTTGAGCAACTTGAGCTGATGGGCTCTCATAAAGGGTCTGATTAGATTTTCGAAGACATTTGCATTGATATCACAGTGATTAGAGGGACAATAGAGTGCTGAGTACCAGGCAGTTAGCAAGTTTAGTAGGCTACTAATGACCATCAGCAGCATCAGAGCTTGAAGCCTAATTACCTCGACTTAAATGGTCATGTGGAATTTGACTGCCTTCATCACTCGTGACCGCCGGTGTGGCGGTAATAAGTTCACCGCAACAGCCCTAGCCATAACTGAGAACACCAGGCTCTGCCAGCAGAGGCTGCTTAGCCACTTGGACTCTATGTAAGCTGCCCTGGCCTCTCACATTTCACACACTGTGGAACCGAGTCAAGACCCACTCTCTCCAGCCCGGTGCCAACACCTTTTCCTAGAAGCCGTTGTGAGAGAGGTAATAAATCCCTTTAGCCTTTATAAGACCAGTCTCTCTGAGTCCATGTTTCTCTTGGCCTGTGACTCTCCTCCTCCCCTGCCAGACTCTCCCTGTCGGTTTGGACTTTCCTCCTTCTTTACTGTGGTTCTTCCCTCAATGAGGCCTCATTCAGTTCCAGACTCACAATCCCCCATACACCCAAGTTCCTCTACATGTATCTGCTCTACTCATTTTATCATAGTAAAGTGGAGGACTTTGAGCAGTTAATTCAGGGTAGTCTCATTGCATCCTCCTATGACTATTGATTTTGCACCCCATTATTTATATCTCTACTTTGCACATTCTTCCACTGCAAATCAACCATTCCAGTGTTTTACTTGCTATATTGTACTTACTTTGCCACCATGGCTTTTTGTTTGTTGCCTTCACCTCCCTTATCTCACCTCACTTGCTCACATTGTATATAGACATATTTTTCTACTGTATTATTGACTGTGTTTGTTTATTCCATGTGTAACTCTGTGTTGTTGTTTGTGTCGAACTGCTATGCTTTATCTTGGCCAGGTCGCAATTGTAAATGAGAACTTGTTCTCAACTTGCCTACCTGGTTAAATAAAGGTGAAATAAATCAAATAAAATTGATCTGTTTTGTCTTTTGGTTGATCCTCTCTGGTACTGTGAATGTGTGGGATGCTGAGCTCTTTTCTCTACCAGCAAGTCTCTCTGCCTGAAAAGTGTGCAGAGCGGCCTTGTTTGTGTTTTGCAGGGGAATATTGTGAGGAATGTCTAGTGGTACAATATCTTTGCTGCGGTTATAAGAAGGCTCCTGTCAACGGTTGGTTCAAAACCCACAGTCCTGACCTGCCTGCAATTCACATACCGATCTCACTGTAGGCTGACACCACAGGAACCATCAAAACTGAGGCTATCTGTCAGCATGCCTGCCACCATAAGCAATCCTCACTAAATAAGGCTTGTGGAAAAACTGGCATTTAATTTATTCCCCATTTTTTGTTATAAAACATTGATTTTCACCTGGGATGAATCATTGCATAGACCTAGTTGGCAGTTGCTGTGTGCATTGTCAGTGGCATATTGTTTCTGCCACCTGTCTCACCCTCCTCTTCCTCTGGTCCTGTCCAGGTGACGAAGGTGAACGCTGAGAAGGAGCGGGTGTCACTGCGGTGCATGAAGGCTCTGGCCAGGAGGGGGGGTGTGGACGCCGTGTCCCAGCAGATGGCCTCTCACCCCCAGTACCTGGAGAGCTTCCTCCGCACCCAGCATTACATCCTCCACATGGACGGCCCCCTGCCCCTGCAGTACCGCCACTACATCGCCATTATGGTGAGGCCACTGGACACACGCGCACTGCATGATGCACAGAAATGCCTCTTGTATTTGCGCCAATCACCCACGCACAGTTGCATACACTTGCATTGACCCCACTTTCATGTACATAAACATTTACACAGACACGAACTCGCCACAACCCACCCACGCACATTGACCCAAACGTGGTCAACATCCTGGAGTCAAGCCTACTTTTATTGAAGTGTGTGTCTCTGTCCCTCCCTCCATCTCTCCCAGGCTGCAGCGCAGCATCACTGTGGCTACCTGGTGTCTCTGCACTCGGCCCAGTTTCTCAGGGTGGGGGGGGACCCGCTGTGGCTACAGGGGCTGGAGGCCGTCCCGCCTCGCCTGCAACACCTTGACCAACTCAACAAGGTTCTGGCCCACCAACCCTGGCTCACCGCCCGCTCACACATACAGGTACCACAAGAACCAGCTCCTTGAAAAAGTTATGGGCTCTTATAAAAATATCTAATGTGCCAAAAACTAATGTTTTGATGCCTAAATTTGGATTTGGGGTGTGAACAGCGGGATGTTCCCCAATGTTGGAAGGGGGACCTGAGTGAAAAAAGTTTGGGAACCGCTGGTTTAGAAGGTCATATCCCTGATCAGTAGAGTTCTCTGCCCCTGTCTAATCTCCACCATAAGGCCCACTCTCTGCTGTGTCCTTCCCCCACCAGGCATTGCTGAAGACGGGGGAGCAGTGCTGGTCTCTGGCTGAGCTGGTTCAGGCTGTGGTGCTGCTGGCCCACTGCCACTCCCTCTCTAGCTTTGTGTTTGGCTCTGGCACCGACGCCGACCCCGTCCCCCTCCACATAGCCCCCAACGGCACCCCCCCGGGCTACTGCCTCTGTGACGCTGCCAACGGCAATGTCAGCGCGCCTCCGCCTCTCACCACACCCTCAGAGCACACCACACGACGACGGGTAAGGGTTGTGTGCTGTATCAGACTGAGTATGACATCGGCGCTATTTCACAACAGATTGTTTCATGTTGTTCAACTTCACGTCTTTTATCATTTCATCTGTCTTGGCAGTCTCTGGACTCCAGTTGTGAGATGGTGTGTCTGAAAGAGAGGATCCAGAAATCCCAGGAGGAGAAAGAGAGGAGGGGGGAGTGTGTCCTACACACCCAGACACTTCAGCACACAGGTACACGCACACACACACTCAGCTGTCCCCGCTCACTTTCACATTCACACCTGACATTGTGAAGCGGCGAGGGCTAAACTTATCCTCATGTGTGAACCAGTGGAGGCTAGTGGGAGGAGCTATAGGAGGACAGGCTTTTTGTAATTGCTGGAATGGAGTCAATGGAACGGTATAACAAAAATATGTAAACCACATGTTTGACTCCGTTCCGTTGATTCCATTCCAGCCTTTACAATGAGCCCGTCTGCTTATTGCTGCTCCCACCAGCCTCCACTGGCGTGAACGTTGAGTGACAGATCGACTATATTTATTTATCCTCTCTCACCGTTTCCTCTCAGATGTGGAAGATGAGGAGGAGATGATCTACTCAGCAGACCCCTCTCGTTTCATAACAGACCCCGAGTTCGGCTACCAGGAGTTTGCCCGCAGGGAGGAAGACCACTTCCAAGTATTCCGGGTGCAGGTAAGGACATGGTTTACATTAATGTTGGAATACGTGACGCCCTCCCTAAGAGGTGACCGGCGTCCATATCAGTAAAGTAATAAATCAGCTTTTGTAGAATGTGAGTAGCATATGCTGCATCGTATGTCTTTGGGCATATAGTTAGCTGAGGTGTTACAGGAAACATGCCAGTATTTCAGGTTTGTTTGTGCGCTCTGTCTGGACAGGACTACTCCTGGGAGGACCACGGCTTCTCCCTGGTCAACCGGCTGTACTCGGACATCGGGCACCTGCTGGACGACCGTTTCCGCAGCGTCACGGCGCTCCCCTCATCCCACGGGCCTGACCTGAAGAGAGCCATCTGGAACTACATCCACTGCATGTTGGGAATTAGGTGAGGTCATTCTATTGGTCTACACACACACACACACACACACACACACACACACACACACACACACACACACACACACGTATACATACACAGGAACCAGCACAAATCGTATGAACACTGGGTACATAGTTTGAGTTCTTGTAAAGTAAGATGCTATCGTGATCACATGCATTGCAGCCAGGTTAGTCCTATGATTCAACGCTTGGGATTCGCTGCAAAGGCCCCGCTTGGATAGCGTTCATGTTTGCATGACATGTGACACTTGTGGTGTGGGTCTGCAGGTACGATGATTATGACTACGGGGAGGTAAACCAGTTGCTGGAGAGGGAGATGAAGCTTTATATCAAGTCTGTGGCCTGCTACCCTGACGCCACCAAGACCCCGCTGTGTCCCCTGCCCTGGGCACCACTCAAACCTTCCGAGAGGGTACGCACCCCACCTCATACCAATACACTCTGCATCCATATAAAGCTGAACTATATACTGGAACTAAATCTACTGGAGAATAATAGTTTTGTCCAAGTAATGTGGTCAAATGGGATGCAAAGTGGTCATTTGTGTTCCGTTTCCCCCTCAACCCCATTCCATCTCTTGCTCTCTCTTATGATATCATCCTCTTTTTTTCCCTCTTTTTTTCTCTCTCTCTCTCTCCTCTTAGATCCATGTGAACTTGCTTATAATGGAGGCTAGGTTACAGGCTGAGCTTCTGTATGCTCTGAGAGCCATCACCCAGTACATGATAGCTTAGGTTGGGAGGGAGGCACAAAGTTCATCACCAACGGTACAGAAAGACCAAGCTAGAAGGCCGCAGGGTGGGAACCCCCTTACAGCAGGCAGGGATATGGGGAGGAGACTGGCGATTCTGAGGAAGAAGCGTTGTGCAACTATCTGTCCTATTTCTCAGTTAAAAATGGGACAAGAATTATAATGCAATCATTTAAGATCTAGTGGAAAGCTATTTTCCAAAGTCAAAACACGCAACGCAATTCCTCTCTTCCCCTCGCTCTGCCTGCTCATTTTCCACTGTGCAAGGGTGGTCTGTACACTTCTCATTTAATGTATTTTCCTCTTACAAAATGTCTCTGCTCTTGATGGTTAATGTGCAATTATATTACTATTATTACAATAGATATGAATTATTTTTATTCATGTTTGTCTCAATTCTGTGATGAAAGCAGACGGTTGGTTCTGCAGTGTAGCAAAGAGATGCGTACCCATGGCCAACACAATAACCCATTTCTTGGTTTGTTATTAGTCTTTTCAACTTTACATTTGTTCCAAACTAATTGTTTATCCTTATTGGATTGAGGGGATGTTTTGGAGATATTGCCATAGTTTGTCTTGTTACAGTCCCTGTCAGTGTTGGTGTAGGTAGTTGGTGAGGGTGATGGACAGTTGTTCATTGTAGCTCTCTTAACATTTTTGCATTAGTACTGTAAGGTCAAGAACAAATCAAGACACTGCAAGACGGTATCACACAACTATAGTTTTTTTTAAAAGCACTTTTATTTATTTATTTATATATATATATATATATATATATATATATATATATATATATATATATATATATATATATGTATAAACAACGTAGCTCAGTGGCAGAGATGAAGGCCAAAGTTGGTCTGAGTCTTTCCTTTCCGCTGTATGGCGTCTGATAGAAAGGATCCTTCTTGGGTCCCTCTGTAGTTAGATCAGCTGATCTCCATTCCTACAGTCACTACATAGCCCCAGAGCGTTCTTGTGTAGGTGGAGTAGTGCAGAGCTACACAGGGTCCTAACAGAGACCATGGCCCCAGACCTGAAGGAGATCACAATTCACTTCAGTATCTTAGATAATTCTGAAATCGCTACAACTATTTAAAAACACGTTTTAACTTTAATATACACAGGGGTGGCCAAAGTAATGTTTTGTAGAGTGACGCACAGCCGTATGACTGTCAGTTGTTATATTGATGTGCTCTGGCATAGATCAAATGAAGGAATCTCCATTTCAAGGAAACCTCAAACATCCCTAAAACTGCATTGGTCAGCAGCACTCTGAACTGGAATATTGCAACAAAAAAGTCCCCAAAAGTGACCTGCACTGGGTTTTGAATTGCTGTTAAACATACTCTACTATGCTACAGAAGATGTAGACTACGGATCAAATGTCATCAGTGGTCTGTGTATGATCTTGTGCATGTGAAAAGTAGGTTTGTCTTTCAATTATTTATTTGGTGAGCTTTATGACCTAAAATAAAGATGCTGATGCATGGTACAATTTGCAGAGCAGAACAATGTGGGTACTGCAAACTAGATTTTTACCTTATTGAATTCTTTTTTTCTTTTTTTACACTTTTTGTAAACTTTGCATCACAGTACTATGATTGTTGAGCCCTTTGTTCAGTTGCTGGGTTCGCTGCTATATCCTACCTGTTGTGCTGCACCCTGAATATTTCAGCGGCAGCGAGGTTGACGACTCTCAATGGGCTCGACCGTTTTAAATGACAGGAGAGGGAAATTAAGAAAGAAGGAAGTGCATATCAATAGATGCAAAAGAAGCGCTTTTTAGTGCAGGTGCCTTTAGGCCAAACTGGACTGGTGCTTGAGTGAATAGGCTAGTCTACTCTGGGTTGAGTGTGGGCCTCATTCGAGCAGACTGCCACACTGCCTCCTCTGGAACAGTGTTCTGTGGCCCATATAGAACTCCCTGTGCCATCACCGCTGGACACATGGACACTGTTACTCTACTTGGAGTACTACAGTCCTCATTGGCACCTTGTCAACACCTCCATGACATTGTTATGGCTCCAAATGCAGGAGCCAAAGCGTTTTGTGTTCCTGTCTGTCTGAAGCTTCTGACCACCTGGCCAAGGAACTAAACGATAGAGCCACTGACACAGTTGGATGTTACAGTTGTTCAATATTTACCACGTAAATGAATGGACAATATAATTTAAAAAAATGTCAAACATAATTGAAAAAAGCTTAAAAAAAAATGTTTTTGGGAAATGTGAAGACTTATTTTTTCTATAAAGATGTTCTATCAAGTGAGTGTTTCCACTGTTTTATTTACTGTGGTTGCCTAATAGTGCTTTCACATTTGCCATATGCTGTAGTCAATTCCAACTCAACTTGTCAGTGCGTACAACTGAGGGACTTGACAACTACGTCGGTATCTCAAGCAAACCAGTTTAGTTGAACCATTCACAGTACTATTGGAATAAGTGCAATTCAGAAACATATTATACACTGAGTATACACCTTTATAATATTGAGTTGCACCCCTCCCCCTAGCCTACAGAACAGCCTCAATTCGTCAGGGCATGGACTCTACATGGTGTCAAATGTTCCACACAATTCTTGCCCAAGATGTTGTTTTGGGTGGTGGACCATTCTTGATACACAGGAAACTGTTGACTGAAAAATCTGACAGTGCAACAGTTCTTGACACAAACCGGTGAGCCGGGCACCTACTACCATATCCCATTCAAAGGAACTTAAATATTTTGTCTTGCTCATTCACCCTCTGAATGGCACATATACACAGTCCATGTCTCATGGCTTAAAAATCCTTGAACCTCTCTCCTCCCATTCATCTACACTGATTTGAAGTGGATTTAACAAGTGACGTCAATAAGGGTTCATAGCTTTAAGCTGGTCAGTCCATGTCATGGAAATAGCAGGTGTTCTTAATATTTTGTATACTCACTGTATATCATTGAAGCATATTTACAAAAATATGAAATAAAGGGAGGAGAAGGTCCTTGCAGTTAAAAAGATGGTTGTCTTACGTCATTGAGGCAGAGTAAGGGTGAGGCTAGCCTGGATCCATAACAGCATCTGAGACCGAAGACAGATGGCAGGGTGATTTGAGCATGTCTGCAATCAACTCATCACGGATCCCTGACCGTAGGCCAAGTTCCCTTCTTATCCCTCACCCCCGTGATCACTTTACTGAGAAATCCACATTTAACCGATCATGTTGTTGTGCAATATGAAACAAACAAGCAGTTGTGCTCATGCATATTGCTAATAGTTGGCACAGAAGTGTTATTAGTGAGATCGTTTAGGGTTGCTTCGATTTCATTTCAATAGTTTGTCACTAAAATAGAGCAGTCAGTATGATTTATTTTAAGGGTATAACTGATTCCAGCTATGATAAATGACAGCATGAAAGATGAAGGAATTGGGTTCAGATTTTTTCTTATTCTCCATTCCAGTCCCACCAGTCCTCACTTGCTCCCATTCTTAGAAACATAGACCAACAGGTTGCAACAGAGGCCTGAATTAATTCATAAGGTAATGTCCTACATACATCTGTAATTACTTTGAAAGGCCTCCCTCCCTCGTAACATGATTAAAACATGGTAGCTGCTATTGGATAACATATGTTAATCCATTATAGTCTCACAGAAATGTTGGACTTGCGTCTGAGAATCCTTTTTCTATACACGTACCCCCTCTAGTGGCATATATTAAGCATTTTGAATCAATGTTAAAACGTTTAAAAAAATTACATCCCAATGTTATATTCTTTGATACCATTAAGTTCATGAACAATATACATGTGAATATTAGTGAACCAATGACATTTTTAAATAAAATAATTACTTGGCTAAATGAGTTAAACAGAGTTTAAAGTTTATTTCCACTTTCCAGAACCGTGTTCAACGTTATCTCTGGCTGACTTTACAACATGTAAAATAAGATTAGGAGAGAAATATATGGATGTCCAGAAAACAGACATATCAATAATTAAAATGTTTCCCTCGTTATGTTGAGATCACAACATATTTATCTCATGATCATGACATAACAAAGGTTGTTTTGTCGAGATCACGAGAAACTCTATAAATAGGAGTGGGCTTATTAATGATTGACAGTATGGTTGAAGCGGCAGAGCCCACCGTGGATCAGCGCATATGTTTTAAAGGAAAACTACACTCAAAAATGTTTTGCTTGTCAGCAATGAAGTTTTCAAGATGTAACTTTCAAAATACAGAAATCATCCTGTATGATGCAAAATGTAATGATTTCCCTATTTTGAAAGTTACATATCTTAAACGATTGCTGCCAAGCAAAACATTTTGGACTATGTCCACAATGGACTAATGAAACAAATACCAAAATATAGTTTTTAGGTGGAATTTTCCTTTAAGCTCTCGTAGGGCATCTAAGCTCTGAACGATGCCTGACAGGCAGCCCCGTCTCCCAGGCTGTGTGCCACCCCCAAGACCACAGCCATTCGGATGCGAGCAACAACACAGCTAACTTTGCTAGTATTGTGAGCGAGCTAGATAGCTCGTAAATTTTTTTAAATAATCTATGCTGGTTGTTAGCTTGCATAACTGATGTGTATAATTGTAAAGGGACACTTCATGTTTTATGGATAATAAACATTTACAGTGGGTGAGCTCCATTCCTGACAGGCTGATCAGATTCAATTTCAGCCTCAGAGCTTGATCAGATTCAATAGCAGTCTCAGAGGCTGATAAATCAGGATTCTGCCTTGTAGGCTTTTTCATAGGCAAAGCTCCATACAGGCAGATTAGCAGTCAGTGCATTATGTATATGATCAAGCGTGGGTGCGCTCTATTCCTGGCAGGCTGATCAGATGCAAAAGCAGCCTCAGAGTGATAAGTCAGGATGCTGCCTTGTTGGCTGTCTGCAAGGAGCCTTCCTTTGAAACAGCCTACAAGGCAACATCCTGTTTTATCAGCCTCTAAGGCTGCTATTGAATCTAATCAGCCTGCCAGGAATTGAGCTCAGCCCCTGGATCAGATATTAATTTGCCTATAAAGCACCTTGACAGCTAATCTGCCTGCAAGGAGCTTTACCTATGAAACAGCCTACAAGGCAGCATCCTGACTTATCAGCCTCTGAGGCTGAAATTGCATCTGATCAGCCTGTTAGGAATGGAGCTCACCCACGGTAAATGTGTCCCTTAAAATGATACACATCAGTTATGCATGCTAACAACCTGCATAGATAACAAGCTAGCTAGCTAATAAGACTACTTAGCTAGCTCACAAGACTGGCCAAGTTAGCCGTGTTGTTCCTTGCATGCGATTGGCTGTGGTCTTGGGGGTGGCGCACATGTCAGACATCGTTCAGGGCTTAAATGCAGCCACAGGGCTCCTTAATGGTGGTTATCGTGCATCTGAACAAAGGAATGGATGGTGTGTGGTCCTTTTGATTATCTCGTGATCTCGACAAAACAACGTTTGTTATGTAGTGATCATGAGATAAATAATTTGATCGACATATGGGATTTTTTTTTTTTTTATTCAAATGTCCTCCTGTAGTAATAAGACCAAAACTAATCAAAGTAAATCAACCCATATTGGCTATGCACAACTTATCAACCCCTGACCCCCTTCCCCCCTTACAAAAAATAAAAAAAAAACTTACTCAACCCTGTCCACATACTAAAATGCTGTATTATCAAAAAGTGGGGCCATTTTTTTTATTTCAAAATAAGAAAATTACTAACTGCTACTTTTATTATAAGAAAATTAGTATTAAAGAAATGTAAGAAAAATATTGAGAGGAAATATTACAGGGACTAGGGGATACAAAGTAAAAAGCCCATAAATTGTAGGTGACAGTGGCTGAAACTCCAGCAGATTACTCAAGGCATGACCGAGCAAATAAAGTCTATGAGAAGGATGTCCTCTATACCCTGTGCTTTTACAAACAGCCACCAACACACAAGTTACACCACTGTCCAACACTGACACATTCACACAGTCCTATCAAACACTCACACCCATCATAAGATGCAGAAGACATGTCTTAAAGACCCGGCCAATAATGGTAACAATAGTATGACTCTGTGGAATCCATCACAGCAACCAAGTTGATTTGTTGTACATCAATGGGACCAGTAAATTAATTGCCTTTTGCTTACATTTCATACATCATTACTAAAATACCTCAAACTACACAGTATTCACTTTAATTTCAAAACTATTTTTAAGTGACAACGTTTGGGGATCACAATACAGAAAAATAAAAGGTTTGTTTCTTGAAAGATGCACTATGCAGAAATCGCGCCGCCATTTCCTGGTTGCTAAAATTCTAATAGCTTGCCTAATTTCAGTTTGTGACAAAACAATCACGCAGTGTAGAGAATTATTGTACCATCTAAACCACTGTGAAATATATTTTCCATAACCAAAAATTATATTTTCAGATAGTGTACAAAATTGAAAGTAAAAGACAAAAATGAAACTTAAAACGGGAAGAATAGAAATAGTGCACATAGAACAGATCTACCACTTCTTAGACTTGCTTACAATGACGCCAATTTTGTCAGGTCGCCCAAAAAGTTACATATTTCAGCTTTAACTAATCACTACCTCACTTAAAATATCCTTGTGCTGCATACAAATGATTCAAGGCCCTGAAAGAATCTAAATATGCACCCATTGCATTATGGCCCTCTTAGGGTATGTCATAAATGACAACTAGCACCGGTCAATAGAAAAATCTGTGCGAAAAAGAGTGCTTTATACAAATGAAAAGCTAAAGTATTCACATGGTTACAGTGAAATTATTAATAATGGATGTCAAACTCCATCTAGGATGCATTCCAGATGAAAAACTGGTCAACACAAAAAACATTTACAATAAATGAAACCTTTTCTTCTGTCGTGATCAAGTATTTAAATACAAACTTTCTCCTAACACAAAACTCATCTTCAAAAGGAAAAAAAAAACATGAAAAATGACATGGTGCATCTTGCTATTGAATAACATGCTATAGTGTTCAATATTGGCAGTTTAACAACCTCGAACGAGACTATTGTTATGATATACATGACTAAAGATCTCTTGTTTATTTCCATCTTAGATAGTAAAATTTGAATTTATATTTTTACGTGTTAAATTGAAAGTGGTATGAATCAAAGACCCTTGTGTCAAGGATGCCTCACGATTAAGAAAATGGCAAAACACGAGGGGCTGTTGGTTTCAAGTCTTGTATTTTAACATAGAAATTTACCTAAAATAAATGTAATTCTGATGATTATCTGATTACTCCCTTAAGGAAGATGTTTCCATTATTATTTTTTTTAAATGACCCTGAGATTTAATTGCTGCATCATTTGAGATGTGAATTCAGCATCACTGCTGAAAGCTAAATGTCCTCCACTGTGTAAATAACATGTGCGGGTTTTAACTTGGATTTAAATTTCACAATAATCAAGTAAAATTAACTAAGTGGCTCGTCAATTTGGAAAATCAAGTTATACTGGTATATCCACACATGTACTTCGCCTCAACTCACCTGCCTTGTCATTTGTTAAAATGCAAATTTCTTTTCTTTTTTCTTTCTTTGGCTCCACTTGCGAAGCTTATCTACACTAAAGTATTTTTTGTCCCAAGCACCCACTATCTGCCATGTAATTCTTAGTGTTCTTTTGGTTATGTATAAAATCTACATGCATCTCATCTTTTACAAAAATAAAAGAATATATAGAAAATGACCGTTCAAAATGATCTGAAATTGTTTTTCTCCATAACGTCTGATTAGTAATAGAAATATATTCATATATGTTAATATTTCACATATAACCTCCATCTAAATTGTATATTAAACTAGTCAAATATTTTACTTCTCACATGTTGTATTAATTTAAAAAAAGATGGTTAGTAATGTATAACAAAGTTATCAGTGAGAAAATATTCCCACATGAAGGCCCAGTTTCCCTTACTTTAAGGGATAGAACATTGCAGGAAAACATTAAATGCAAAACCCTTCAAGAGATCTTAACAATTTCCTTCAAGATTTCTTTTGAATTTTCCTGATTGATCTGCATAGCATGACAACCTTGCCTCTTTTCTTTGATGAAATGATTCAACCGAACTTGGTTTAGTCTCTTATTTTGCCATTAGAGTACAGGAGCCACATGACAGGAATACTCCCAAGTGCCTTGAAACACAACCCAGTTCTGCAAAACCTTCAAACGGCCCTTAAAGCAGTGGAGGGAAACTGCTTTCAATGATATAACACTTGGTCAACCAAATAATTTGTTGGCAAATACAATTACCTTTGAATGCCCCCTGTAAAAAGCTCACAAATCACTTTTCTTCACATTGTTAGTGTAACTGCACATCAAGAAAATAAAAAACTCCACATAAGTGTTTTCTACCCTGCTCTTTAGCACACACTGAGCAGTCATGAATGCCAAGCGGTAAATGCATATCACATACCCTGTACTGTTAAATTACTACTGACATAACTCGTAGTTACTTTGCAGCTCCAGTCTCGTCAATGAAAAAGAAACAGAAGCACATGTTTCGTACCACCAAGCGACCAAATGTTAGACTACGTCTGGTCAACATGCGGAGCCCAATGTCAAATCATACATCTTCAACTTGGTCTCATCCAATGACTTAACATCATCAGCCTTTGCTCGTATCATCTTCTCAATATTTTAATTGAGGAAAGTCCAGAGGAGTGTGTTGGAACTTCATTCCCTCCATAGATAAAGATGCAGCAGCTTCATTTCATGTCCAAGTTGGTGGTTGTCGGTAATAGTTCACCACCAACAATTTATATGAAAACTGGCAATTCCTTCCTGTGTGCACTGTCCATTTCACCTTCAATATCAAAGACATCAAGGAAGTGTACCATATCAATCCTAAAACTACTTTGGTATAGTAATAATATTCATTGTGATATTAACTTAGAGTTGTTAGTTGTGCTTCATCTTTTCACCTGAAATAAATTCTGTCATACTTATCTCAAATCCTCAAAAAAATACGGCAAAGTCCCCAAAAGTTGCAACTGTTACTAGGGGCAGGGACATGGATGGCCTGTGACATGGATGTCTGAGGTCTGATTTCGTCAAAAGTACAAGCACAAAGGTTAAAAAAATTGCTTCGGAATTGGATCTTCAGCCAATAGGGAGATGAGGATTAGGAATGAATGCACCAGGTGTGTTCTAGGTTGTAGGTGTCGTTGAGTTTGTGTGTGATTGGGGATCCTTACCTGCAACGACAAGTAAAAGACAAATGTTCAAATTGTAGTTTATGATCTTCTTGATTAATCTCCAGAACAAAGCAGGGGATACAGGAAGTGAGTGAGGGTGAGAGGGAAACAAGGGTAATCATGAAGAGGATAAAGAAAGCAAAGGGTAAAAAAAAGAGTGGTTTAGTTGTACAGTGCAAAACTAGGTTAGAGAGGTTAGAACCTGAAAGGATAAAATTCAGCATACCTGGCTAACACTGCAAGGTTGCTGAGAAGTTAGCTGGGTACCCAGTTGTGGGCGGAGCTCTGCGTAGTTGCAGGGCCAGAGTAGCTTTGCCCACCTGGCATTATGGGGTCAAAGTTGAAATCAATGCCCTCTCCATCCATGAGGTCACTGTTGATGATATAGTCAACGTCACAGTCCAAGTTCTCTGTGAACATCTCAATGTCCAAGTCAGTGGGCAAGCGGTCTTGACTTGGTAGGAAGGAGCTCGGCGTTCCAAACTGGCCTATCCCTGGCAGACCTCCTCCTATATTGGATAGGCCCCCTCCGTGGTGAGGCCCCATACCTGGCAGCTGTGCATGCTGAGCTTTGAGGGCTGAGAGCTGTGGAGAGTCTTGGGCCATGCCTGACAGGATCATGCCCAGGCCCAGCTGAGAGTGCTGCTGTTGGAGCTGGGACTGCATCCTCATGGATGCCACAGTGTTTGGCTCAAGCCCCTTCCCCAGCAACAGCTGGTTTGGTTTGGGCCGCCCTCCCACCATGGGACCCCCCATGCCCATCATCCCCACTCCACTAGGACTGGGCATAAGGGGGTCCACCTGGGTCATCATGAAATCACTGGGAGGCGGGGAGTCTGAGGTGAGCAACGCCTCCAAGCTGGAGGGAACATGGGTGCCATAGAGACCAGTCCCACGGGAGCCAGGGCTGGGCATGGGGTTAAAGAGAGAGTTACCATAGTTTAATGGTTTGGAGTTGTTATTGTTGCCACATTGTGTGCCTGAGGACTGTCCCCCAGTCTGGTTGGGGGCCTGGGAGATGTTGGATGGCTGTAGCTGACGGAAGGAGGGGAACCCGGAGCCCCGGGGAAGCAGCGTTGAGGCAGAGGGCAGAGGGGTGGGGGGAGCCGGTGGGGCTGTGCTGGGACTAGCCCCTCCCTGCTGCTCGGTCATCAGTGTCAGGCCATCGATCAGGTCCAGCTCCTCCATTAGTGTCTCAGTGAGGGTGGGGGGCAGGTTGCCCGTGGAGTAGCCCAGTAGACCTTCCTCAGGCAGGTCATCCTCATCCTCCTGGCCGGGGCCGATGGGGGACAGCCGGCCACTCAGGGTGCTGGCATTGGAGCTGGTGCGTGGACGGAAGCTGGTCCACATGTCAGGGTCGTCTAGGCTACCACGGGATGAGGGGCTGCCACTGTTTACCCCCCATTTAGGGAACTGCTGGGAGGAGTTGGGACTGTCTGCGCCCCCGTCGCCATCTCCCCCAGTGGTCCCGCCCAGGCCTGCTGCTGCCTTCTTGGTCTGCTTGGCTCGCATCCGGCTTTTCAGCAGTTTGCTGCTGTTGTCCATGGAGGCAGCACGGCGACGGGGGGCTTTCCCAGTCTTGCCCCCCTCTGGGTTGAGCATCCACCAAGAACTCTTGCCTGTGGACTCATTGTGAACTCTCAGGAACTTGTTGTGGAGTGATAAGTTGTGGCGGATTGAATTCTGAGTTAGAGGAAAGGGGGGACAAGAAAAAGGGTTTTAAGATTGGTGCCTTGTTAAATTTTCAGAAAACATTCAACTTGGTCTGACGATAGATTTCAAGCAATAACTTCCATTATTCACTAATTAATGCAGTGTAATAATGTATCATGTGTTCACAGCAAATGGGCTGTATAACATGTTTCTAACAATGTGAATAACAATAATGATGAGCATGTTTTTTTACCTTCCACCCTGCTGAGCTGTTGCTATCTCCTTTATCTTTGAAGTAAGGCACAGTTTTCACCATCCAGTCATATATCTGTGCCAAGGTTAGACGCTTCTCTGGAGAGTTCTCAATAGCCTGACTAATCAGGTCCGCGTAAGACTGGTTCCCCCATGCATTGCGCCGGGATGATCCCTTTCTGGGTGTGGCTCCACCTACTCCGGCTACGACTCCTCCCTCTGTGACCACAACTTTCTCAGGCTCGGATATGATTTGCTGTTGCTCCTGCTTATCGTCGTCGGCGGGCGGGGTTCCCGCAGAAGATTCAGGGCCGTCCGCCACCTCCGGTTTGACAGCTGAGATGTCGGGTCTGGGGAGCGGCCATGTGCACGACCTAGGTCTGCTTTGCGGCTCAAAATCTGGGTCAATCATGGGTACCGTCGAACCCTCCATTGTAAGGTTTTGTTTGCTACAACTATCCTAAATGTAGACAACTAAGAGATAATACTTCAAATAAATCATCAAGGTAAATAATAGTGAGACTGAAATATTGAAACAAAATGTTTTTTTTAAATCAAAATAACAATATTGTACTTTTGTAGGGTCATAGGTGAAGAGCGTTGGGCAAGTAAACTGAAGGCTTGAATCCCTGAGACAACTATGTGAACAATCTGTTGATGTGCCCTTGAGCAAGGCACTTAACCCTAGTTGCTCCCCTAAATGACTAATGTAAAATGTAATCTGGGGACATGTATTTGTAATAGGCACACCAAAATGTAGGCCTATTCTTATCTAAGAAGGGGTCTATGTTCAAAGTTAGACTATATTGTCTAATGTAATTATTGTATAACCAAAAGTTCTCTATAAACTTCAACTATCTACACCAAAACGCTATGTTCCATTCTCTATTAAGGGGACTAGTAGAAGAGAGAAACAATAATCTGGATACACCAGTATAGTGGTGTTAATCCTGAGATTGGAGATTAGGGGACCCAAATAATCCCTTTAATAGTAACTATCATAAACCTTCCGATTTACATAGAGCAGAGGAGGGCTGTGATGACGGTTCCTTTGTTTGTATAAAAGAACAAAGAGAACTCAGGGAGGAATGCACACCAAAACATCTGGATTGCAATCAGAGACCAATGCAATTTATGGCCCACATAACGTGTTACTGTGGGGTATATACTTAAAATATATATATATATAAACGTTTGTCTCGGTTTAGTTTTGGTAGTTTGTTGTGGAAAATGTAAATATATTCGATGTTTATGAAGGTAAAAGTAACGTTAGCTATAAAATTATTGCTCTCACAACACTATAAATTGAACTGACTTGTTTTGTTTTTAGCTTTAACATTATAACATAAAAGTCGCCCTCAAATACATATACTTTGCAAATAACCCACAAATGAGGATTACCACAGTGGGTCACTGATACAAAAAAGCCGACTAGGTTTACTGTGCCTTCGTCTGCACTTGTAAACAACGTGCTGCCTCGCTCCTTCGCATGTAGAAATAACCTCCAGCTTCAATAGAACACTGGAGTTGATATAATATTACTTTGAATATTGATATCCAAATTCAAAGCAATTTAGTAAACAACAACTTTTTCATTTCAACATACATCTGTCACTGCTCCCCGTGAAACAATATTACTTAGAATGAATACAAAATCTGGATTCATGGAGTTTGCAATAAAATAGTCAATGTTTCAAGTAAAAAATCTGCAATATATGATTATCTAAGCAATGACACGTTTACTTCTGATGTCAAAACAGTAATGTTATGCTGGCTGTCGCTTCTTTGGCTACAGTATTATCTAAGTAATTTTAGTCGACTGACAAAAATAAAATGTTGAGCGCAAAACCTTACTGAACAGTTTGATCATGGTGGTCTGTAAAACAAAATGAGAAGAAACAAATGAATCAGAAAGTCCGTGGTTTTCTGATTCAAGTTTTCACGCTCCTCCACATTGCGGGCAAGCGCGTGTCACCATCTGCCATGTTTCTTAACACGCAGCAGCACACGATGCTCGCGCGAGCACAAACCTTAAGAGTGTGCCTAAAATTGGATCAGTCGGCGTCTTGTGACCAATTTAAAGCACGGTTCGTAATCCACGGTTTCTTGGAGTTTAGGCTCTCCCACCTCGGCTCGACTCCACACACCAAACGTAGTTTTTAAAATAGCGTGATAGCCACTTAACGTTAGCTGCTGGCTAACTCCAGTTATTTTGGAGTTTAAAATCCTCTCAAAAGTCGAAAAAAAAGGCTTCAGTACCTTCCTTTGGAATTCTCCCCATTTCAATCGTTAGTTTTGCTTGACTTGTGGCTATTCTGAATGTCCAAATATTCATTCATCGTATATCTTTTTTTGTTTAGTTTTGACTCGAGGCGAAGACTCCCTTCTGACGTCTGTTTACCACTGCCAGAAAACGTGTACTGCGCTTGCGTGGTGAGGACTGCTGGGAAATGCAGTCAGTCATGTGACTTCTTAAAGCACGAATGTAAACAACGAACGTCTGTCGAGCTAAAAGAGCTAAATCAGGATTGTGTAACATTTCCTAAAGTGTACACACACCACCTACACACCTAAACCAAAGCTGGAAAGTTACCCAACAATGGTCAATCAGATTTCAATTGCCCAAGTAGCCCAGACTTCTAGGCTACAGATCTTTCCAGCTCCAATCTAGTCTTGAAGCACATGCATCCCTCTTTCATTTGACACTCAAACTTTCACCAATCGTCCCAGTCTGTCGGTATACTGCCATAAAAAAAAGTTGGTCGTAGTCAGGTTACTTTAAAATTACCATTGTTGTACAGTGACATTCAAAAATAAGGATTTGTGTCCAGAAAGATCTGTGAAGAAGATTCATTTCAGTATGATATTTTTTTCTCAAGAATATCGGTACCAACCTAGAAAAGCATAGGAATGTTCGATGTGTTCTATGCAACACGTTTCATTTGAATTTTTAAAATCAGCCTAAATCAGCATGTTACGGTGTGTTTATTTAAACAATAATCTGACAGTGTGCACAAGAACTACAATTCCCAGTGTATTTTAGAGTATAACTTTGTTTGGGGAGTGTTTATCGAATGCAGCGCGTGATGTAAGCAGAATAATAATATAATGTGATGAAACAGCAGGGAGCATGTCTCGAACCCTCGACCTTCTATCCCGAAGTCCGGCGCGCTATCCAACGTGCCGCAAAGCATGCTCGTGCGGCAGAGTCGATTTCCGCGCTTATAAACCCAGGGTCGTTACACTACAGTAGAGCTAGACCTATGTACAGTAAAAATATACATCTGGTCTGATTTAGACTCCTAAAAGTCTTTATTTTGGAAACAATTATTTATTTATTTTACAACAGAATAGGCCGTCCTGTAAATGTGTAAGACTTCAAAATGATAAACAGTCGTTCTCTTCATTGATAATATTTTAATCACATTTTGTCAGTATGATTACTGTTTTACACTCGTTTAATTTTGGCACAATTGTTTCATTCTCTTCTACAATTGGTCAAAGTAAACGCCGGTAAATACTTGGGAAAAGAGGAATGTGTTTCCTCTGTTTCGATTGGCTGCGGAACAAGAACCTTCGCAATTGTGTCGTCTCGAGATCAGCCGCAGCTGAAGCCGAACATGTCGGATCCCACTGTTGCAGATACTCGCCGATTAAACTCTAAACCACAGGATCTCACAGATGCGTATGGCCCCCCAAGCAATTTTCTTGAAATCGACGTTTATGACCCACAAACAATTGGAGTTGGCCGGAACAGATTCACCACCTATGAAGTGCGAATGCGGGTGAGTGTTCTAGGTTTGTACTATCTTGCAGTATTGAAATCGGGGCCGGTGATTTTGGTGATTTTGGCAGGGCCTAGTTTAGGTGACGCTAGTATGATGAGGGAACATGGGTGGGACGGTTTTTCGAGAGACTGGACTTTTTGCTGTTCAAATGCTTAGCCTTTCACTTCTTTGTCATTTGAAATAATCGTTATATACAAATTCCTGATGCAGTCGTTGCTAAGATCCATCAACATCAAATAGCCAGTATGTGAAAGAACTGTGTTAATTTGGTAGCAGTGTTTCTGCCAGATAACATAGTGACTAGCATGGGCTATAGCTCTTTTATTAAACTCTGTTGATTTCTGTAGGATGTATAGGCTTTTTCTCCAACCCAGAATAAAAGCCTGCACACCCTTGGAATCCCCAGGACCAAGATTGGAGAGTACTGGGCCAGCTAACACTGTAGTTATGAGATAGACCAACCAGCCACTAGGGTGTTAAACTTTCATGGTATTAGAAAGATCTGTTTGTACATGGGCTAGTCTCTTAAATCCCAGATCTAGGGCATGCTGAACAGAGACTACATGTGTACTGGGCTCCCGAGTGGCACAGTGGTCTAAGGCACTGCATCTCAGTGCTTGAGGCGTCACTACAGACACCCTGGTTTGAATCCAGGCTGTATCACAGCCGGCCGTGATTGGGAGTCCCATAGGGTGGCGCATAATTGGCCCAGTGTCGTCCGGGTTTGGCCGGTGTAGGCCGTCATTGTAAATAACAATTTGTTCCTAACTGACTTGCCTAGTAAAATTTAAAAAATATCTACTGTATACCCTTACTACTACAAATCTCAACATTAATGCGACAATCTCTCTGTGTTTCCCTACTCGAAAGATGTGGTTGCATTATAAACCATCCATTATCACTAGACGCTGCACCACACACCAGTGTCAAAAAACTGAACAGTGTTTTTCACAGATTCAGAGACAAGATGCTGATCAAATTATTCATCGGTGAAGGGTTCTGGTGTAAGCACTGATGTCTGACCATGTCACTGAATGCTGTACTGGAAATGCCACTCCTGGATTTCTGTCATTTAATGTGATTTAATATACATTTTTTTCACATGCAGACAAATCTTCCCATCTTCAAACTTAAGGACTCTGTTGTGCGGAGAAGGTACAGTGATTTTGAGTGGCTGAAGAATGAGCTGGAGAGAGACAGTAAGGTAGTTACACACTGCATAACTAATTGTTTGTATGTCGGACCAGTATAATACTAATCTAAACAGAAATGTTTAATACATTAAAGTTTGTATGTGACTAAGTTACTGATAAGTTGTGTGCTTTCTAAAGATTGTGGTGCCCCCTCTCCCTGGGAAAGCTTTAAAAAGACAGCTGCCCTTCCGAGGAGATGAGGGTATTTTTGAGGAGTCCTTCATTGAGGAGCGGAGGGTAGGCTTGGAGCAGTTCATCAACAGGTGTGTATCGTTTCTGTCTATAGTATTTCTCTCTGTATGGCTGTGTCTCCATTTCAGTTCATTATCAAATGAACTCCCAGCCATCTGCCTTTGACTCCACTAATAATCAATTATGATTGCTATTTAACTGAAACCTGCTACTCTCTCCTCTATCACCAGACTTGCAGGTCATCCCCTGGCCCAGAATGAGCGCTGTCTGCACATGTTCCTTCAGGATGAGTCCATTGACCGGAACTATGTTCCTGGAAAAGTACGCAAGTAGGATGGGCATGGTTGGGGTTCCGACTGGGTGGGTGTGGTGAAGAGGCTGGTGGCAGTAGGTGGGAAGGACTGGCTGATCCTTAACGGTTTCTATCCATCTCTCCCGGCAAGGAATAGCATTTTATTTTTACATTAAAGAATATAAATACTGTGTGTATATGTATGTACAGTGCATTCTGAAAGTATTCAGACCCCTTTTTCCAAATTTTGTTAAGTTACAGCCTTATTCTAAAATTGATTTTTTTCAATTTAAACCATTGATCTACACACAATAGCCCATAATGCAAATGGATTTTTTTTTTTTTACGTATACCTTATTTACATAGGTATTCAGACTCTTTGCTTTGAGACTCGAAATTGAGCTCCGGTGCATCCTCTTTCCATTGATCATCGTTAAGATGTTTCTACAACTTTATTGGAGTCCACCTGTGTAAAATTCAATTGATTGGACATGATTTGGAAAGGCACACACCTGTCTATATAAGGTCCCACAGTTAGCAGTGAATGTCAGAGCAAAAAACAAGCCATGAGGTCAAAGGAATTGTCCGTAGAGCTCCGAGACAGGATTGTGTCAAGGCACAGATCTGGGGAAGGGTACTAAAAAATGTCTGCAGCATTAAAGGTCCCCAAGAACAGTGGTATCATTCTTAAATGGAAGAAGTTTGGAACCACTAAGACTCTTTGTAGAGCTGGCCGCACAGCCAAACTGAGCAATCGGGGGAGAAGGGCCATGGTCAGGGAGGTTACCAAGAACCCGATGGTCACTGACAGAGCTCCAGATTTCCTCTGGAGAAGAACCTTCCAGAAGGACAACCATCTCTGCAGCACTCCACCAATCAGGTCTTTATGGTAGAGTGGCCAGATGGAAGCCACTCTTCAGTAAAAGGCACATGACAGCCCGCTTGGAGTTTGCCAAAAGGCACCTAAAGGACTCCGACCATGAGAAACAAGTTTCTCTGGTCTGATGAAACCAAGATTGAACTATTTTGGCAGAATGCCAAGCGTCATGTCTGGAGAAAACCTGGCACCATTCCTATGGTAAAGTATGGTGGTGGCAACATCATGCTGTGGGCATGTTTTTCAGTGGCAGGGACTAGGAGACTAGTTGGGATCGAGGGAAAGATGAATGGACAAAAGTACAGAGAGATCCTTGATGAAAACCTGCTCAGGAACGTTCACCTTCCAATAGGACAACGACCCTAAGCACACAGCCAAGACAACACAGAAGTGGTTTTGGGACAAGTCTCAATGTCCTTGAGTGGCCCTGCCAGAGCCTGGACTTGAACCCGATCAAACCTCTGGAGAGGCCTAAAAATAGCTGTGCAGCAACGCTCCCCATCCAACCTGACAGATCTTGAGGATCTGCAGAGAAGAATGGAAGAAACTCCCCAAATACAGGTGTGTCAAGCTTGTAGCGTCATACCCAAGAAGACTCGAGGCTGCCAAAGGTGCGTCAAAGTACTGAGTAAAAAGTCTGAATACTTATGTAAATGTGATTTCAGTTTATTTATAATAAATTAGCCAACATGTATTCAAAAACCTCTTTTTGCTTTGTCATTATGGGGTATTGTGTGTAGATTGAGGGGGGAGGAAAAAACTATTTAATCAATTATAGAATAAGGCTATAACGTAACAAAATGTGGAAAAAGTCAAGGGGTCTGAATACTTTCCAAATGCAAAGTATATGTATTTACACTACAGTTCATAAGTTTGGGGTCACTTAGAAATGTCCTTGTTTTTGAAAGAAAAGCAAAAAAAAATGTCCATTGAAATAACATCAAATTGGTCAGAAATATTGTGTAGACATTGTTAATGTTGTAAATGACTATTGTAGCTGGAAATGGCTGATTTTTAATGGAACATCTACATAGATGTACAGAGGCACATTTATCAGCAACCATCACTCCTGTGTTCCAATTGCATGTTGTTAGCTAATCCAAGTTTATAATTTTAAAAGGCTAATTGATCATTATAAAACCCTTTTGCAATTTTCTTAGGTCAGTTGAAAACTGTTCTGATTAAAGAAGAAATAAAACTGTCCTTCTTTAGACTAGTTGAGTATCTGGAGCATCAGCATTTGGTTCGATTACAGACTCAAAATGGCCAGAAACAAGACCTCTCTTCTGAAACTCGTCAGCCTAATCTTGTTCTGAGAAATGAAGGCTGTTCCATGTGAGAAATTGCCAAGAAACTGAAGATCTCGTACAACGGCGTGTACTACTCCCTTCACAGAACAGCGCAAACTGGCTCTAACCAGAATAGAAAGGAGTGGGGGCCCCCGGTGCACAACTGAGCAAGAGGACAAGTACATTAGAGTGTCTAGTTTGAGAAACAGACACCTCACAAGTCCTGAACTGGCAGCTTCATTAAATAGTACCCGCAAAACAGCAGTCACAACGTCAACCGTGAACTGCGTTGTTGGTTAGGGGCTCGTAAGTAAGCATTTCATTGTAAGTGTTCGGCACATGTGACTTATAAAATTTGATTTAAAAAGGCGACTCCTGGATGCTGGCCTTCTAGGCGGAGTTGCAAAGAAAAAGCCATATCTCAGACTGGCCAAGAAAGATAAAATATTAAGATGGGCAAAAGAACAGACACTGGACAGAGGAAGATTGGAAAAAAGTGTTATGGACAGACAAATCTAAGTTTGAGGTGTTCGGATCACAAATCAGAACATTTGTGAGACACTGAAAAGATGCTGGAGGATTGCTGAACGCCATCTGTCATCATGGTGGAGGCAATGTGATGGTCTTTGGGTGCTTTGGTGGTGGTGAAGTGGGAGATTTGTACAGTGTAAAAGGGATCTTGAAGAAGGAAAGCTATCACTCCATTTTGCATCGCCATGCCATACCCTGTGGACGGCGCTTAATTGGAGCCAATTTCCTCCTTCAACAGGACAATGACCCACAGCTCCAAACTATGCTATAACTTTTTCGGGAAGAAGCAGTCAGTTGGTATTCTGTCTATCACGGAGTGGCCAGCACAGTCACTGGATCTCAACCCTATTGAGCTGTTGTGGGATTAGCTTGACCGTATGGTACGTAAGAAGTGCCCATCAAGCCAATCCAACTTGTGGGAGGTGCTTCAGGAAGCATGGGGTGAAATCTCTTCAGATTACCTCCACAAATTGACAACTAGAATGCCAAAGGTCTGCAAGGCTGTAATTGCTGCAAATTGAGAATTCTTTGACGAAAGCAAAGTTTAAAGGACACAATTATTTAAATTAAAAATAATTATTTATAACCATGTCAACTTCTTGAGTATATTTCCTGTTGAAACTAATTTCATGTATGTTTTCATGGAGAACAAGGACATTTCTAAGTGACGCCAGACTTTTGAACGGTAGTGTATGTGTGTATATATATATATATATACATTTTGCAGTAGTTTAAGGTACCTGATTTTGCAGTGGTTTAAGGTACCTGAAATCACTGATCTGTCACACGTTTTTGTGTCTTACAATGTCTTTCCCCTTTTCTTAGGTGTGAATAAGGTAAGGTTGCTTTTTATTCGTACTAATACTATTGTGATAACCCCCCCCCCCCCCCCATAAAACAAAAAAAACTACTCAGATTTGGTATAGTGGGTTACCAATGATACATCCATGCATTTACACGCAAACATCTGTCTTCGCTTTGCCTCTACTTTCTCAATCAGCACCTGTCCAACGTTCTCTTTTGTTCATTTTCTCTGCGTAAATGCAAGTGTAACTGTTGGCATGATCTGGTTGCATGCATGGGGTAATCTTCACAATTCATCTTTAGTAGAGATAACTTAGTTACTTCCCATTTTGACTCAAACCAGTCATGCAGGCTTTCAAGGGGGCACTAAGTGAGACCTAGAGCGCAGCATCTAACATGCTGTATATCACGCAGGCTTTTTCATTGTTTTGCTAACCATTGTTGGTATCTCACCCATAGTTTTTTATTTTTTATTATGACAAATTACATGTAATTACATTGAAGTAGCAGTGTACATCAACTGCTCTCATCTCCAGCACCCTAAAGTCTGCATCTAATACCACTGATACTGGTAACGCAATTGCTCTATATTATTTTATCTTTAACTAGGCAAGTCGGTTAAGAACAAATTCTTATTCATAATGACGACCTACCCTGGCCAAACCCTAACCCAGACGACGCTGGGCCAATTGTGCGCCGCCCTATGGGACTCCCAATCACGGCCAGTTGTGATACAGCCTATGAATCACTGACTAGTTTTTCAATCGTGATTTTAAAAAAGTATTGATTTCAAACGGCCAATGCTTCGTCATTAATGGGTCAAATGGAACATACCCCTAAAATCATATCACTTCTTATTTTTCTATGATAGATTGTTAACCCATCCATAGCATTGGAGCCTAAAACTGACCTACTCTTTTTTTCCCCCCTAGTAGCTACTATGTTATAGAACATTACTGTTCAACAAGTAAAGCCTATGTCTATGTGCCTCTTTTGTTTAGACTATTTGAAGACTTGGTCTACATAAAGTTTAGCAAGGCGACTGTAGAAATGGCAACTAATGTTCAGATGCTAATGAGGCCATGAATTACCTGTGAATTGTTTTCCTTTCTATAGCAGCCCGGGGATGAAAATGATGGTCTACTCAGCCCAGCCCCCCCACCCCTACACCCCCTGGCTCTTTGGCTTTATCACTAGAGCTCACGTTGCCTCTTCCACAGGGGGCCTCCCCTCACATCCTCCTTAACAACTGCATCTGTGTTGGAACGCTCTGTAAATACGATGTACATATATACATATCTTATTTGTAATCTATGTCTGGGGAAGCTGTCAGGATACTTACATGCAGAGCATTTAACTTGTAGCAGATGTTGGAGAAGGTGAATTCATGAAACGAGTGAGTTAGTAAGCTACCTTGTGTAAACCTTTTGAAACAAGAACATTTTCTATTTGACTTTAGGCTTAGTCAGCAAGACTAATGATTTAGTAATAGTTAACAACAAATTAGAGAATACTGCGTTGTTTCAGTAACGGAAGTTTGCTTCCTTAACTCATGAATTTTGCTTGGTGAAGTATAATTTGGTGTACATTTCTCATGTGAAAATGACAAAGGCTCTGAATACTTATTCCAGAGCCCCCAGTTTTTCTTAGTTATAGAGATTGATCTCTATATTTTCAAAGGGAAACCTGGCCCACCTGACTCACCAAACACAAAAAAAACAATTATATTACGTTCCATTAAAATACATTTTTTATTAATGTATATGTACTTGACAACTCATTAGTAAATCTTGATTGAGGAATGATTCCACACTAGAATTGTATTTTTGCAAAGAATTATGATTGAGTATTCGGGGACAAATTTTCATACAATCTCAATTGTCATCAAAGATTTCCATGGCACTTGCTGCAATAGCAGGGATGTTAACCCCGATCTTCTTGGGAAAACTCCCAACCTAGCTTCTCACCACCATGGCCACATAATCGTTCTAAACATCTCTTCTCTACTGCAACACTATTGTAGGATGTTTTTTGTTTTAACTTGTGAAATAAAGGTTGATCGATGGCTAAAAGAATGTCCAGCAGGATACATATTTTTACACTTGCTGATCCAGGGTTGTGCCTCAGAAGGAAATGTATGCAGTGTTTAGGTGCAACTGTTCACTCTGATCTGTTTAATGTGTGGGGTGAGGCTGATTGTACAAAGATCGGCCCTCTCAATCTGATTGCCCTGCAGCCCTGACAATCAGCCTTCACACCGCTGTTTATCCAACCAATCGGCGCTTGGATGCGAGAAGAAGCAAGTATTGCCTAATGTCTATACAGAATGATAGGGGCCTCTAGTGGCCAAAAGGCCGTATTAGCATGGGCAGCTCCATTGAGGGCTTCCATCATTTTAATGTAGTCAATTGGGTGGGACTTCCAACTTCATTTGCTGATCCCTCTTGGTAACCTTGCTGGAGTCATGTCCTACCGGGTCCTCAGGAGTGATCAGCTAATCGTGAAGAAGAAAATTGACATCTTCAAAATGGAGATAGCATGGGCAGTTCCATTGAGGCTGTGACAGACGCTATAATGGCTGTGACAGAAGACATTAACAGAGATGAGTCCATCTATCTATGGTAATGATGGACTCCCACATTATGTTTTCCTATCTTAAGGTGTTGTTCATCCATTGAACCTAACCACACAACCATAAAGAACTATCTCTAATGGAAACTGCTGTGTGTGTGTGTTGGTGACAAGACAAGTGTTCAGTATGGGCCTGAACATCTACCCGGGCAGCACTATAGTGGGCAAATCAAAACCAATCAGCATTAAATGTACATGCACAACCAACCGCTCAGACAAGCTCCAGCCAAACGTTTTTTTTTCATGGTCCTAGCGAGCAACAATTTTTTTCACTGATGCAGCTGGACATTTTTGGTAATCAAGCAACAAAGACAGTGCCTGCTGCCATGTGATTGTACTGTGCCTTCCTCGGACATCCTCGGCCTCAACAAAACTAATGGCTTCTCGCCAAACATTTAATTGGGGTTTTGTATGTTCATAAGTATTTGCCCGCCATTCATATGCATAAAGGCTGATTGTTGCTTTTTTTATTTTATTCACGTTATTGGTCACAGTGTAATGTTAGTTTATTAAACCATTGTGAAAATCTATCAACGCTGGTTTTCTCATTTAACAAATATTCTGTTATTATGTCTAATTTCGATTACCTATTTAGTGGAAATGACTTTCCCCAATTAGTAGTCTTTCAATTATCAAGACCTACCATTGGTCAAAAAGAGAAAAGGCAAGGAAGCGACCAGACTGGAGGGAACGAGCCTAGCCCAATATGGCAGAGTTAAGATCTGATGTGATTGGTCAAAATACCAATTAGTGAAAAAAAATATCAAAATGTGGATTTCCTGTGTAAATGCAACCTCTGACTAATTATTAAATTAATGAGACAAAGCCTAAAGTTGTCTGCATACATAGGTTCGGTTTGCTCCTGGCGGAACTAGGTGAACGTCTGTGCTTATACTCCCTAAAAACCTTAATTTGAAAAACAAGAAAAAAGCGGCAAAATTATTGTTGTTTGTTCGTCATGAGCCACCGTAGAAACAACATAGCCAGAAACACTTCCTCGAAATAGTCTGAATTAATCTAAAGTAAATCAAGAAATCTGTCATACATTTTTGCTGAGGTCTTAGTCGAGCAGTTTTACATCTACCTAAGATTTTTGGTGCAGTATTTCTTAAGTGAAATATGCATTAAAACTAGTTGTCTCTCATTGAAGGACAACAAACACAATGTCCCAGTCTTATTAGGAGTAGAATTTATGACCAATCACCAATGAAGGGGTGTAGACTTCCACTACCGAACTCGACTTGCCTCAAGAAAAAATGTGTGCACGAACAGCGAAGACTAAAATGAACAAAAATGTTGCCAAATTTTATCCGAATATATGCCAGAACTGTTTAGACTAGGAAGCATAAGCTTAATGCTGCGTTCACGTACTAGTCGGAACTAGGAAACGTACACACACGTGCCACGTTCAACGAATCAGCAAGTTAGACATGTCTGAGTTCCAAATAGCATGTGATTGTGACATGGTCCAATAACAACCTGTTAACAGCATGTGTACCGGGTCCCAAGCTACATTCATAATCGGTAGACTGTTCTGATTGGAGAATCACTGTTTGTGTCGCTGAGCAGTGACAAAGAAACTATTAGCTGTGTTCAAGAGCATCAAAATGGTGATGTATCATGGGGAAATTGTGACTGACTGATCAATAAATAATATTGAGTAGTTATTTATGATGCAGGGTGATTTGTAGATCAGTGAGTCTTGACTCGTTTTTAAAGTCGGCTGCAATGTTGAACGCGCCCATTAAATCCAGTTTTTAGATGCTACCTCCCCCAATCAAACATGGGTTCCATGTTGTATTCTCACTTTGAACGCACACCTGCTTATCTAGGTAATCAGCCTTGCAATGAGGGCACCATGCTGCCCCGGATGGGAAGTAGAAGAAACATGTGCGCAAATGCTAGAACAAAACATTGCCACCCATATTCTGATTATAGATGTAGCTTCAGATGTAGTGGGACACATGCTGCAAGCAGGTACAGGCATTGTACAATGACTTATCTTGCATGCTGTCACTATGGAATGTCCTTATTTATGAAAAAATGTATCTAATATTGGGCTAGAAAAGAGACATACCTGGTGTAATAGCCTTCAAGTAATATTCCAAATATTGTATTAATCTATCTATTACTACTACAATGTAGTAGATAAAAAAGACAGATATCCCTTTTGTTAAAGATACATTCAAGTAATGTAAACCATGTTTTTTTACGGAACTGAGAGAATCTACTGCACATTATTTTCATTTATACAAGGGGTGGGTCTAATCCTGAATGCTGATTGGTTAAAATCGCATTCCAGCCAGTGTCTATTCCACAAGTTACCACCGGCTAAATCTATGACATTAAAATGCCTATTTACTTTGTTCCATCTGACTGTGCCAATCCACTGTCTCATCAGCCCAGCCAGGCAATTTCTAAACTTTATCTCCACTATAAAAAGCATCTAGACATTATCTCACATTTCTTTTAGACTAACAATTTGTTTTCAACAGCGGAGATTTGTATAAACCTTGCTGTCAGTGAGATTGTTTCAATATTAAAATTCAATCTCCAGCTGTCCCATAGTAATGAAGACAGGTAGGCAGCTTTTCTCTGCCAGTCGCAATCTTGAATCATCATTTTATGGATATATACAAAAAACTATCAATAGAAAACAGGTCAAACGAAACGAAGTGCAGCTAGTTTGCAGTCTTTTCAGCTTCAGTTTGAAGTGATTGTGTTAGCTGTGTTGTTGGCTAGCTCCTCTGAACAACACAACAGTGTTCGGACAATACCAGTACCAGTCAAAAGTTTGGACACACCTACTCATTCAAGGGTTTTTATTTATTTTTACTATTTTCTTCATTGTAGAATAATAGTGAATACATCAAAACAATGAAATAACACACATGGAATCATGTAATAACCAAAAATGTGTTAAACAAATCAAAATATATTTCAGATTCTTCAAAGCAGCCACCGTTTGCCTTGATGACAGCTTTGCACACTCTTGGTATTCTCTCAACCAGCTCCATGAGGTAGTCACCTGGAATGCATTTCAATTAGCAGGTGTGCCTTGTTAAAAGTTCATTTGTATAATTTTTTCCCTTCTTAATGCGTTTGAGCCAGTCGGTAGTGTTGTGACAATGTAGGGGTGGTATACAGAAGATAGCCCTATTTTATAAAAGACCAAGTCCATATTATGGTAAGAACAGCTCAAATAAGCAAAGAGAAATGATAGTCCATCATTACTTCAAGACATGAAGGTCAGTCAATCTGGAATATTTCAAGAACTTTGAAGATTTCTTCAAGTGCAGTCGCAAAAACCATCAAGCGCTATGATGACACTGGCTCTCATGAGGACCGCCACAGGAAAGGAAGACCCAGAGTTACCTCTGCCGCAGAGGATAAGTTCATTAGAGTTACCAGCCTCAGAAATTGTAGCCCAAATAGATGCTTCACAGAGTTCAAGTAACAGACACATCTCGACATCAACTGTTCAGGGAGTGAGTGAATCCTGCAAAGAAACCACTACGAAAGGACACCAATAAAAATACTTGCTTGGGCCAAGAAACACAAGCAATGAACATTAGACTGGTGGAAATCTGTCCTTTGGTCTGATGAGTCCAAATTTGAGATTTTACGGTACCAACTGCCGTGTCTTTGTGAGACGCAGAGTAGGTGAACGCATGATCTCTGCATGTGTGGTTCCCACCGTGAAGCATGGAGGAGGAGGTGTGATGGTACTTTGCTGGTGGCACTGTCTGTGATTTATTTAGAATTCAAGGCACACTTAACCAGCATGGCTACCATAGCATTCTGTAGAGATACGCCAACCCATCTGGTTTGTGCTTAGTGGGACTATCATTTGTTTTTCAACAGGACAATGACCCAAAACACACCTCCAGGCTGTGTAAGGGCTAGTTGTCCAATAAGGAGAGGGATGGAGTGCTGCATCAGATGACCTGGCCTCCACAATCACCTGACCTCAACCCAATTGAGATGGTTTGGGATGAGTTGGACCGCAGAGTGGAGGGAAAAAACAAGTGCTCAGCATATGTGGGAACTCCTTCAAGAATGTTGGGAAAGCATTCCAGGTGATGCTGGTTGAGAGAATGCCAAGAGTGTGCAAAGCTGTTAAAGGCAAAGGGTGGCTACTTTGAAGAATCTAAAATTATATTTTGTTTTACATTTTTTTGGTTCCGTGATTCCATATGTGTTATTTTATAGTGTTGATATGTCTTCACTATTATTCTACAATGTAGAAAATAGTAAAAATAAACGAAAAAAATATTGAATCAGTAGGTGTGTCCAAACTTTTGACTGGTACGGTACATTCGGGTGTGTTGTATCAAGTTGTATCAAGACAGAAGTTCAATCGGAAGACCGATAGTTTTCATCTTGCTGATCGCAAGGGGCCTATCAATTCTTCAGGTATGTAGCTAACTAATGTTTGGTATACCAAAGACATCGAATGAAGATTGTATTTGCTAGCGATGTGTTCCAAGAAATAGTCTTAACCAAAGCGTGTGCTCATCGATAGGAATGAATGAATTAACTCAACGTCATTCAAGGAATGGAGATTTATAGTGAATAACAACACCTGAATCGAATGTGGCAGTACTATTTGGTCAGCTGGACAACATTTTCGCGATGCCTAGCATTAATTAACGAGAGTCTTTGTAGATATCTAGCGTAGTCTGGCAGACATGCTGGAGTGTTTGGTTCTAGCTAGCTTTTCAGACAATCCAGCTGTCGGTTCTTTGGTTTTAGCAAGTCTTCCTCAACCATAGGGCTTGAGTACTAACGTTAGCTAGTTAGGTGTTTTGGCTGGCAAGTGAATGGACCGTCTAATTAATCTTGCTGTAAATCAGGTAGCTAGTTTACCAACCTCGCCAAACCAAACGTAAACGAGTTTAGTAATGTAAACCTTGGGCGTGTTTTATGTAGCTAACGTTAGATTGATAACTAAATTCCTGTCGAACATTCCTTCTCTATTTGATCTAACGTTATCAATGTACTCTTGTAATCAGGTTGGTGTTTATTTTTCTTCCTTGTCGAACACGGACTGTTGTGTGCAAGCCTGCAGCTCTCCATTTTAAATGTATTAATAATCTTAGCTGGCTAGTTAATAATACAACCTGGTCTCAGAGCATATCGTATTATTCTGTATGTAAGTGTTGTACACATTTAATGTAGTATGTATTGATTTGTGGATGTCAATCATCCATTTTGTATAATGTTACAAATTGTTAATTTGTATGATATTTTACGAATTCAAAATCGTACCATATGTTATGCACTTGCTAAATCTATCATATGTTACGAATTCCATTTTGTTGTGGAAAACATTAACTTTAGCCACCTATAGCTAATGTTAGCAAGCTAGCTAACGTTAGCTAAGCTTGGGGTTACGTTGGGTTAAATGGTTAGGGAAAGGGTTAGTTAACATGCTAAGTATGCTGAACAAAAATACAAGTGTAACATGTAAAGTGTTTGTCCCATGTTTCATGAGCTGAAAAAAAATCCCTGAAATTTTCCATAAGCACGGAAAGCTTATTTCTCTCAAATTTTGTGCACAAATTTGTTTGCATCCCTGTAAGCATTTCTCCTTTTCCAAGAAAATCCATCCACCTGACAGGTGTGGCATATCAAGAAACTCATTAAACAGCATGGTTTTGAGGGAGCGTGCAATTTGCATGCTTACTGCAGGAATGTCCACCAGAGCTGTTGCCAGTGAATTGAATGTTCATTTCTCTATCATAAGCACCCAACATCATTTTAGAGAATTTGGCTGTGCGTCCAACTGGCCTCAAACGCAGACCATGTGTAACTACGCCAGCCCAGGGCCACATCCGGCTTCTTCACCTGAGGGATTGTCTGGGGGGTAGGGGGGGTCTGTATGTAATAAAGCCCTTTGGTGCAGAAAAAAATATTTCTGATTGGCTAGGCCTGGCTTCCCAGTGGGTGCACCTGTGCCCAGTCATGTGAAATCCATAGATTAGGGCCTAAATAGTTGATTTCAATTGACTTATTTCCTTATATGAACTTTAACTCAGTAAAAACTTAAATTGTTGCGTTTTTATATTTTTGTTCAGTATAGTTGCAAAGTAGCTAACATGCCTAAGTTGTCCATGAAGAGATTCAAACACGCAACCTTTGGGTTGCTAGACGTTCGCATAAATAGATATCTCCACCCCGACCAACCACCCTCCTTTTCCTTTTTGCCTTAAGTAACCTGTCTTATGTAACATACCAATTACCGTATGTCACCATAGCATATCATACTAATTTGTTTCCTGGATTTACGTTTACTATGAGACCAGTCTGAAGGTCACTAACTGATATATTCAATAAAATATAGTGCATAATCTATTGCTGCTTAATCAGCTAAGTGAGTACTGACACTTTCTATTGTGGAAGGGTCTACGTATGTTTGTGGTGTTGCATAACTATGTTCAAGTACCTGCTGAGGCTCGTCTTTTCCAGGTGTTTTTCAAATTTCTGTGGCTTTTTTTTCAGCCAAAAAACAACCACCAATCAAACTACCGCACCTACCTTTTTTCAGAGTTCCAAGGACCGTTTGAGTGTTGAGTAATTTATGGTAACTGGAAAGACTAGTGTGAAATAACCCCACCTGAAGGAGTGTCACTCAAGGAGACATGCACAGGCTGTGCAAGTGCATTATCTGCTTGAGACCTGTTAGTGCCCCCGGGCTTAGAGTATGGTGGGTGATGAGGCAAACAGCTCTCATGGAGGACATGCTGTGTAATCAAATATGTCATATACTGTGAGATATAACCTTCAAGTATAGCATGGCACTCCAGTACTCCTTTCAGCCTTTTGGTGAAATTGCATTATTGTGTGGAGACACGGGTGCGGTAGTAGATAGAGGGCTTTACATAGCAAGAGATGGCTGATGCTCTGTCATCTAGGCCCATAATTAGATTGCCCTTTGAAGACAGGGACCTGATGAATAACAAATGCTGTGTGTGCATCAACTGGCATAATTTCAGAGAAGCCAAAGCAAAGTAACCATGGAAACACCCACAAATTGAGCATTATGCCCTGTGTCTCATTCCTTAGCAAAAGTTGGCAATGATTCATTCCATGGTCAAATGATATGACAGGTCTTCTGAATGAGGCCTGTCACCTTGAATTGTTGGAACTGAATCATGAACCTTTTTCATTTAGCTGTACAGGCTAAACCTGAGCACTCACTTGTTTGATGGAGGCCACATTGTTTCCCCTTTTTGTTGTTTTTCCAAACAATAACAATGAGTGGGAGTAGAACCTTTTTTTCTTGATATTTAAAACCTCTGAGCATGGAACAGCTTGTTCTAGTTGTAGTCATGTTTGGCAAGACAACAGTATTGCGTTGTTGAATTCAGAAATGTCCTGGCACCCAGGTCATATTTCCTGTGTCATAAGTTCTGCTTTACAATGGTTCTTCTATGTTTACAGTCAGGGTTTAAATTTTGCAGGTTAGAGGTCTACTATTTCACCTGCCACATTGGCGAGTGGTCAGGGCTCCACAGTGCGAGCATTTCACTAGCATTTGTGAATACAAAGTATGATCACATTAATAGCTAAATAAATTCTGCAGTAGCTGTTTTCAGAGTATTTCTGCCGTTTTGTTCCATAGCTGGTAAACGCACAAAGTCAAAGAACTACGAATTATATAGTATAGTAGTATATTATATAGCCTATCCCACCTCGCGCTACTGTGCTCACGTGAAGAGCTGAGTGAAGGATTATTTTTTGAAGTGCTGAGCACAGGCATAATGGTCTAATTTAGTTGAAACGAAAGTCTACTGAAGTGAGACTTTGTCACTGTTTCTTGGCTATTTACATTGTTCACAAGCTATGTTTTTCAATGTTTGAGTTTCAAATGCTAGGGAAAAGAAGACAACACGGCTACTAGTCAGACTCATTCTCACAAACATGACTCGAGTCGCCTTACCACTGTAACAAAGATTTCTATTACTAAACCAAGATAGACCACAGCCTGTTTACATTGGAACAAATTAGTCATATGGGCGGAACAAGCAAGGAGGTGGGCAGAGCCAAGCACGAGCTAGCGAGATCCTATTGGCGCGTTCTAGCATATATTTGCATATTTCGGTTTAGGGACCGCCTACTCTGAAGTGCGCGTGTGCAGTAACTAAATTTGCACTCTAAATATTGACTTTTTTTTTTTTACTTTGGCAAATGGTAAAGTCTACAAAACTGTGTCCACTGTTCGTAACATATTTTAGTTTTGGGAACAGAACTATTGGGGTCAAATGTTTAATTGATGAGAAAATTACATTTTGGCTGACATTCTGCTATCTCGTTCCATCTTCTCCCACTGCCGACCACTGGGCTTTCCACTCCTCACTACCAAATGCCACTCAGATGCTTCACATTTATACATCCAGTGAAATATCTGTCTCATTGTTCTATTTGTGACTAAGCTCCTGTAAAAATAATAATAATAATAATAATAATAATGTGATACAGCCTCGATTCGAGCCAGGTTGTCTGTTGTGACGCCTCTAGCACTGAGATGCGGTGCCTTAGACCGCTGCGACACTCGGAAGCCTGTTAAAGGGGCAGGTGAAAATTTGTCCCAAAAAATGAAACGAAATGAAACAACATTTATTTCTTACTAGTAATGCATGTATTGTTTTAGGAACATTACAAAGCATGCTCATTTGTTTTATTATACAGTGGCTGGTAGACCAAAAAGTTAACTTAAGGCCTTCTTTACAGTTAAAAATAAAAATACAGCTGTGCCACTCGGGAGCCCAAAACAGTTATATTCTTTAATACTTCTTAGAAATTACCAGAACATGCAATTAATTTCCCACATCATATTGCAAAGACTTTGTGATGATGTTTAGCCCACACATTTCACCATGGTCATGCTAGGCTACACAAACATAATCATGACTAATTATTTGTTCACCTCTAAGAAGGTTAGCAGGCTTATGTAACACTGTTGATTATCCTCTTAATGGAGGAGAAAGGCCAACTGTGCTTGATATAGTTGTTATTCCAGAGGCTGGATTTTCCCAACTTAGCCTGGCTAGTATGTCAGTCTACTGCGCTTAGTAGATGACAACATGCAGCCTGGCAGACCTTGCAATCCCATTTTGACTATCTCTATCAGCCTAAAGTCAGCAATATGTTAATAGTCAAATTGTTAGGAAATTGTAAGTGCCGTGGGTGTAGTAACTTGTGACTGAGATGTCTATTTGTTGAACTCATAGCCTATAGCAGGGCCATTTAACGTATTCTTACGGGGACAGATGTAAAAAGGTTAATTGCACGGGGGCCGGACATTTTGCACATGCGATTATTCTTCAGAAGAACTGTATTAAAGAAAGCAATGCATTACCACCAATATAGCACTTTGGAGGGTGCTCAACCAACACCAGTTGAGGTGCAACCAAAACAATTGATCATCATTGAAAGGAAAAGGTGCAACGCTTGCTCACCATTTTTTTTGTTTTATTTAAACAACTATTAAAAGCTTAATTAAAAGTAATTAGGTCATTTTTTAAATCCTAATTAAGCATGTCAATAAAAAGACAGCTATGCCAAATTCCAGTCTGAAGGAAGAATTCTTTGAATTAATTTTTCTCAGTCATTAGATGTTTGTTGTCACACCCTTCTAACGAGTCCTTGTGAGCATCAGAGAGGGAAATGGAAGGCACATGCGTGTTACTGAGAGTCGTAGCTTTCAGGAATGGTGTCATAGCTTAAACCGTTCAAACGCTAGAGATAAATTCATATGAAGAAAAAATTATCAACATGCCACAGGCGCTAGAAACCACACTATAGACAACCACCATAGTGCTAGAAACCACACTATAGACAACCACCATAGTGCTAGAAACCACACTATAGACAACCACCATAGTGCTTGTCTTTTTGGCACTGAATGTTGGATTTGGGCAGGGATTTTTTTTCAGATCTTTTGTTAATGTTCAGAATTGATCTAAGGACCGGTATAAATTAATATACGGGCCAGATCTGGCCTGCTGGCCGCCAGTTGAATAGCCCTGGCCTATAGTGTGTACACTATAGATTTAAGAACAAGGGCCACAGGGGAATGAGATCTAGGTGTAGGAAATGCAGTTGCCTGTGTCCCCTGTAGACATTGTCTCCTGTCAGCCAAACAGAGTTGACATGGATGCTCTCTCCCTCCTGATGAGGTGTGTTTCCCAGACTTGGCCTGATTAAACTTGCATGGCCTCTCTGGTGTGTGTGTGCCAGCATCAACCCTTCGAACTGGACCCATTGCCAGACAGGACAGCTTTATTATGTCCAACCATGGTGCCCACACAGTGGGCTTGGACAGCAATTTTTTTCCTGCTGAATAGTTCCTTTTTTGGGCACAGTTGGATAGGGCAATTCTAGTTTTCTTACCCAGCTTTGTATTGGGATCATCTGTCTGCTTCTTAAAAATTTAATCGGTCTGGTGTGTCAAGTCAGAGGCCTTTCATCATGTTTTTCCATTCCCCTCTCTCTCCCAAGCTTTATTTGCCAACTATGCTGCCATTCCTGCTATTCTCTCTTTTCACCCTGTTCTCTTTTCATTTATTTTCTTCATTCTCCTATTTTAGTTTTTCTGGCTGCACATGAATGGGGTTCTTGACTCCCTCCCTTTCAGTCTTTCAGATTCAATATGGTCTCAGCCAAGGTCAGGGTACTTGTCAGCACTATGCACTACTGCAGGGCTTTCTTTCCTCAAGCGGCCACCAGCCAGTGGTCGGGGCCTAAATGGCTGCCTGACATTATTCACTATTCAGCCAGACAGGTAAATTCCATGTAAAAGGACCTACGAGCTCCAACATCTGAAGTTCATATGAGCATGTCAAATGATAGCTAAGAGTCTCTATTTTTGAGAAATTAAGGCATATATACATTTTTCAACCATTTTCCATCCTAAAAATGTGGAATAAGCTAACACTATGATTTCTTGTCAAACAGATGGAAAGGGGGTCTTAAACATCTACCAGAAAGTCTTAAAAGGTGTTAGAAATATACCAAAAAACAATGTTGAAGTAAAGACCCCTGCCAACTAATATCAACACTTTTTTATATTTGGTTTATAAGAGAAAAAGTCAGCATTCTGTAAGTTCAAGAAATCTTGCCTTGTGCCTTGAAATTCCATTACCAAAAACCCACATCATTAGACATGATCCGGAACTTTGGCGACTACTAAGTCTTTTTTAAACCTTCCGCTTTAGACTGGATTTGTTGGTGTATTTCATACATAATCTATGAGCAGAATTACCTAAATTGACCACGAAGTCCCTAGTTTGAAATCAACTTGTTTTCTGGAAGTTGTACTGCACCATTTTCCCCCCACATGGGCCAGCTCCCTAGCAATTTGAGTTCTAGCCATTTCAGTCAAGACTAGCAAGATGGACATGCAATGACGTGGTGTACATATCTGCACCTATGTGATGTAGTACCAATTTTCGGGGACCACTTTTGGCTTGTGAGCACAACTTTCAGAACTACTGTCAAAAAAAGTATACAAAACTGGAGAGTCTCTTTTGAGATATTTTCTCATTTCTCTCCCTCATGAGGAGGAAGGATAATGAATGTTCACAGAACAAGTAAAGGTAGACATCAATTAGTTGTAATGTTTTACTGATATCAGTTTTGTTTATGAATTAAATGAATCGGTAACAGAATTTCTGCAATTGAATTGGCTACAATGGGGAAATCATAGTTGTCACAAAGCACAGTTGGGTCCCCTGCTACTGTCCTCCCTTCTGCTGGCATACTGTCATGTTGATCTGATGTTTTCTTTCTGTAGTCTGGTGGTCAAAGCAAGAGTGTGAAAAGTCTCTCCAATTAATGTCACCTCTCCCAGCTCTTATTGACACCTACCCATGAGCCCCCTTTCTTCCCATTTTACTGTAATAAGCATCCTCTCCCACTGAGCACCAACTGACACCGGACGTCCATGAATGATGAAAAGTAGTTGGAATTTGGTCCGGCCTGACCTTGATTTCAATGTCCACAGACGTCTGGTACGGCTTTCATTTGGCCCAAACATAGACGTCCATGGGCTCCAAGTGGTCTAAGGCACTGCATCGGAGTGCTTGAGGTGTTACTACAGACCCGAGTTCGATCCCAGGCGACCGGGAGACCCATTAAGCGGGGCCCAGTTGGCCCAGTGTCGTCCGTGGTAGAGGTGGGTTTGACCGGCCGGGATTTCCTTGTCCCATCGTGCTCTAGCGACTCCTTGTGGCGGGCCAGGCACCTGCAAGCTGATGTCGGTCGCCAGCTGGATGGTGTTTCCTCCGACACATTGGTGGGCTGGCTTCCGGGTTAAGATAGCAGTGTGTCAACAAGCAGTGCGGCTTGGCAGGGTCGTGTCTCGGAGGACGCATGGCGCTCGACCTTTGCCGCTCCCGAGTCCGTAGGAGTTGCAGTAATGGGACAAGACTGTAACTACCAATTTGCATATCACGAAAAAGGGGTAAAAGTACTTTTTTAAATTTATTTTTATTTTTTTATAGACGTCCATGATTGTTTCAGATTTGGACCGGACCAAATCTGAACCAATCATAGACATCTATGTTTCACAAGTTTGGACAGCACAGTACACCACCATGATAGTGGTAGTTTTTTATGATAGTTTTGGCATCTACTCTACATGGAATGACTCATTCTTTCGTGTGAGGAAGCGTATTGCTTTGTTTTTATGACTGACATTTCACTCCCCATTTGATTTCTATGATATTTCGCTTCTGAGAAAGTAGTCGATTACAAAATAATGATCGTTGTGTCTGAACTTGTCCCTCCAAACCACTTTCCGCTCTCATTTGACAGTAGATTGTCCTCTTCCTCAGTTGGCTGTAAGAAGATCCTTCATCTCCTCCTCTTGATTTGGTGACCTGTCCTATCATGGCTGAGAAGCTAGCGTCCTTCGGTAAGATGCTGCTCCGGCGACGGGCGCTGGACTGTAACCAGGAAGAGAGCCACTTCGCCCGCTGCCTGACCACGCTGGACCTTATTGCCCTGGGGGTGGGTGCCACTCTGGGGGCTGGCGTCTATGTGCTGGCTGGAGAGGTGGCCAGGGAGAAGGCCGGCCCAGCCATCGTCCTCTGCTTCCTCATCGCAGCGCTCTCCTCCGTCCTTGCTGGTCTGTGTTATGCAGAGTTTGGTGCTCGTGTGCCTAAGACTGGTTCAGCCTACATGTACAGCTATGTGACTGTGGGGGAAATCTGGGCCTTCATCACTGGCTGGAACCTCATCCTCTCCTATGTCATAGGTAAGTCAGAAGTGGGTTAGTAAAAATTAGGGATTTGAAATGAAGAACCAACATGAGAAAAAAATGGGCAGGAAATGTTTGATCTTTTCTTTGTGTAAAGTTGCAAGAAACATGTTTTTAAAGGTAAAAGCAGGATATGAGGTGCAAGGATAACATAAATGTATGTGACTGCACACAACTCCAAGCTGCTTAAACTGCAGTGATATTACTGCTATACCCAGCCAGTCAGTTGAGATAATCAGCCATTCTGAGTAGCTGAATAATTAGACTGAATGATTAAGATTCTGACGAGGATGTGAGCTGAAGAGGTTTTACAGGCAGAGCAAGTGCCTGGTCCTTCAGAAGGATTGCCTCATGACAGAAGAGCCCTTGAAAGTATGACTCCAACCTCCTCATTGTAAGTCTCTCCCTCTTTCAGGCACAGCCAGTGTTGCTCGGGCCTGGAGCTCCACCTTTGACAACCTGGTTGAACAGAAGATCTCAGACTTCTTCAGAGCCTCCATGTCCATCAAGGTCCCTGGGAATATTCTTGCTGAATACCCAGACCTCTTCGCCTTCATCCTGATCTTGCTGCTCACTGGTGTGGCTCGCATATCATTAACATAACTCAGAACACATTTGAAAGCATAATACACAACCTCAGCGAAACTACAGCTACTAAAGAGAGGTTTCTATGGCTGCCTCTTCATTGCTGCCCTAGCGCAAGGGCAGAGTGCCCATTCAGTGCAGCATTATGATTGGCCGCTGCCCACATCTGTGGCTCTGACACTTTGCTAACACCCACACAGGCCTGCTGGCATTTGGCGTTAGCGAGTCGGCCCTGGTGAACAAGATCTTCACGGGGGTCAACCTGGTGGTGCTGGGCTTCGTCATCATCTCAGGCCTGGTGAAGGGAGACCGTACCAACTGGAACCTCACCGTGGAGGACTTTGTCAACACAACCAACATCACTGATCCAGAGTGAGTCACCAAAACACAAGACAGGGAGGGGAGCTCAGAAAGAGGAGTTTATTAGGCAGGAATGGTGTTATGTTTTAAAATAAGACCTATGCAGTAAATGAGAGGGTACGAAAGTCTGTTTGCAAAAATAGATCAAAGCTTTACCCCATCAGGGGTAGCAGTTCTCTTCTTGAAGACTAAATATGAAACGATTACTCTTTCTCTTGGGCATTTTTCTGTGTTTAAGGGTACTACAATAACCAGTCCCCTGTTCTCTTTCTTTGTCCAGGATCATTAAAGAGAAGTTTGGCACTGGGGGTTTTGCTCCATTTGGCTTCAGTGGAGTCCTGTCTGGGGCAGCAACCTGCTTCTATGCCTTTGTGGGGTTCGACTGCATCGCAACAACAAGTAGGCCATTTCTTCTTGTCTCTTGACACCAGAGTATTTTTTTCTGTGGTTGACGACTGTCAAATTTAAACCATCTCTATCTACACAGGTGAAGAGGCCAAGAACCCTATGCGTTCCATCCCCATCGGTATCGTGGCTTCTCTGCTCATCTGTTTCTTTGCCTACTTCGGGGTGTCTGCGGCTCTCACCCTTATGATGCCCTACTACCTGCTGAACAGAGAGAGCCCACTGCCAGAGGCCTTCAGTTATGTGCACTGGGACCCTGCCCGCTACATCGTGGCTGTGGGATCCCTCTGTGCCCTCTCCACCAGGTGACTGGCACAGACAGTTTCCCATAGAGACTTCTCATGGCCTTGTGTGCACTTCTAGCAAAGGTAGAAAGGCACCCAGATGGCAGGCTATTTTTAGTTTATTTATTTTTGTGTCTGAACAGATGTTTCTTTTCATATACTGTGCTTTCAGTTCCTTTTTTTGTTGTTCCAATTATGATATGGAATATATGAACCAAACTTTTTTTGGTTTCTTGTGTTAAATGTTGATGGCCAGTCAGTGTTTGTGGACTGTCCAGAGACATGGCTGACCTCTGTGTGATGGCGATGACTTTGTCTCAGTCCCTCTGTCTTTTCTCTTTCCAGTTTACTGGGCTCAATGTTCCCCATGCCCCGTGTAATCTATGCCATGGCTGAGGATGGCCTGCTCTTCCGCTTCCTCTCAAAGATGAACATAAAAACCAAGACCCCCCTGTTAGCCACCATCGTGTCGGGTATTGTAGCAGGTAAGCTTAGCCCTTGCTTTACTGTGCACCAACACTTAGTTTTCTGTCAACTGTTTAGCAGCTACTCTATGTTTCTTAGAATTTAAATGGATTCTTTCTCTCTGCAGCCCTGATGGCGTTCCTGTTTGATCTGGCAGCCCTGGTAGACCTGATGTCGATAGGAACTCTCCTGGCATACACACTTGTGGCAGTGTGTGTGCTTATCCTCAGGTTAGTGCAGAGGATCTTGGCTAAAAAGAGTTTTCAGTCAACGTAAGGTTGACTCTTTATGTGTATTTGTTCTCAGGTACCAGCCGGGTACCCTGGGCCTCAGCGGTGCCAGTGAGAAGCTGGTGGAGCTGGTGGGTCTGCAGAGGGCAACCATGGCGGAGGGGGACAGTGGGGACGAGTTTGACCAGGAGGTTGAGGGGGAGACCAGGGCCCTCAGGGAGAGGTTCACCCTCAAGATGCTGCTGGTGCCCAGCTGTGACGTCCCCACCAAGACCTCCGGACTTATCGTGTACATCACTACCGCTGTCATCTGTGAGTCTCCCCCTTTTGTCAGGGTGAAGTGTTGATGACGTTTAAAGCTGTTTTGGGTGTACCAGAATAGCTCCACATATTTAAGTGAGACTTTTTTTGATAAGTTTGGCATACTGGTTACAAATGGAAGCAGCTGTCTGATCATTTCAATGCATTCTCTCATTTGCATTATGTATGACCAAGAACTGTAAAGTATAATTAAGATTCCACTATACATGCTGAAGTTCACAATCTCTCTTTTTCTCTGTAGCTGTGGTATTCACCCTGCTGTGCGTAGTGCTGGCTGTGTGGGGGGCAGAGGTGGTGAGTGGCCACCCCCTGTGGGTCACCATATGTGCCATACTGGCCTTCCTCGCCTTCCTGTGTGTGGCCATCATCTGGAGACAGCCCCCGAGCAGACAGGCACTCACCTTTAAGGTATGATGGGAGTTGTCAATCACATGACTCAGTTCGCGTTTGTTGTTTCATTCATCCTGAGAAACCATTTCCTATTTACTGTAGGTTTCTGCGTTCTCCTAGAAACCACTGTCTGTCTGTACTTGTTTCATTGAATCATCAGCTCTTAGCTTAAAACAAAGAAAATTAACATTAGATGTTGTACTTGTTAGTCTTATGTCCAGTATGTGCTAATTGTGGTTAATGTAGAAACTAAACAAAAAAATGTGAATCCCCTCAGGTACCCCTACTCCCAGTGCTGCCATTGGTCAGTATCTTTGTCAACATTTACCTCATGATGCAGCTGGATGGGCCAACGTGGTGTCGCTTTGCAGTGTGGATGACTATTGGTTAGTGAGATTCCCACCCCTTATAATTGCTTTGCCTCTTGCTCTTGTGCCGATCTGTATTATTACTCAACGTTGTGTTACTCAAGGAAAGGAAAGGGGGATACATAGTCAGTTGTACAATTGAATGAAAGCGTTCAACGGAAATGTGTCTTCCGCATTTAACACAGCCCCTCTGAATCAGAGAGGTGCGGGGGCACAAGTACAGTGTGTCGGTGAGGTTCACCTTTGACATGCTGCAGTTTATCACTGTTTAAATCAGTTTTTCTTCCTTCTCTTTCTCCTAGGTTTTCTCATCTACTTTGGTTATGGGATTAAGAACAGCTCAGAGGCCACACCCAACCGTGGTAAATTTGAGACAGTCCTCCGATCAAAGAGTCCCATCTACCTGGCAGAGGATGACAGTGAGGTGGAAGGGATGACACCTTAGAGAAGAATAGTGGTGGAGTAGATGGTGTACGCCCCAACAACATACCACGCAAGACGAACAGGTGCACAGTCTCATCGCGTCAATTTTCAACTGTCGGGGCATTGTGCTACAACTGACTGTCTTCTCCTTTGTTGATATTTGGTCATTCCTATAATGTAGAGAGACCTTCACATGCTAAATAGATTTTGGATGTACAGTATCAGTCAAAAGTTTGGACATCTACTCATTCAAGGGTTTTTCTTTATTTGTATTATTTTCTACATTGTAGAATAATAGTGAATACATCAAACCTATGAAAAACACACATGGAATCATGTAGTAAGGAAAAAAGTGTGATTCATCAAAGTAACCACCCTTTGCACACCTATGGCATTCTCTCAACTAGCTTCATGAGGTAGTCACCTGGAATGCATTTCAATTAACAGGTGTGACTTGTTAAAAGTTATTTTGTTAATTTCTTTCCTTCTTAATGTGTTTAAGCCAATCAGTTGTGTTGTCACAAGGTAGGGGTGGTATACAGAATATAGCCCTATTTAGTTAAAGACCAAGTCCATATTATGTCAAGAACAGCTCAAATGAGCAAAATGAAACGACTGTCCATCATTACTTTAAGACATGAAGGTCAGTCAATCCGGAAAATGTCAATAACTTTGAAAGTTTCTTCAAGTGCAGTCACAAAAAACATCAAGCGCAATGATGAAACTGGCTCTCATGAGGACCGCCACAGGAAAGGAAGACCTAGAGTTACCTTTGCTGCAGAGGATAAGTTCATTAGAGTTACCAGCCACAGAAATTGCAGCCCAAATAAATGCTTCAGAGTTCAGGTAACAGACACATCTCAACATCAACTGTTCAGAGGAGACTGCATGAATCATGCCTTCATGGTCGAATTACTGCAACAACTAAAAACACTACTGAAGGACACCAATAATAAGAAGAGACTTGCTTGGTCTAAGAAAAAAGAGTAGTAAACATTAGACCGGTGGAAATCTGTCCTTTGGTCTGATGAATCAAAATTTGAGATTTTTGATTCCAAACCACGTGTCTTTGTGAGATGCAGAGTAGGTGAACGGATGATCTCCGCATGTGTGGTTCCCACCGTGAAGCATGGAGGTGTGATGGTGTGGGGGTGCTTTGTGGTGCACTGTCAGTGATTTATTTAGAATTCAAGGCACACTTAACCAGAATGGATACCACAGCATTCTGCAGCGATACGCCATCCCATCTGGTTTGTGCTTAGTGGGACTATCATTTGTTTTTCAACAGGACAATGACCCAAAACACACCTCCAGGCTGTGTAAGGGCTATTTGACCAAGAAGGAGAGTGATGGAGTGCTGCATCAGATAAGCTGGCATCCACAATCACCCGAGCTTAACCCAATTGAGATGGTTTGGGATGAGTTAGACTGCAGTTGAAGGAAAAGCAACCAACAAGTGCTCAGCATATGTGGGAACTCCTTCATGACTGTTGGAAAAGCATTCCAGGTGAAGCTGGTTGAGAGTGTGCAAAGCTGTCCTCAAGGCAAAGGCTGGCTACTTGTAAAAATCTCAAACATATAAAATGTATTTTGATTTAACACTTTTTGGTTACTACATGTGTTATTTCATAGTTTTGATACCTTCACTATTATTCTACAATGTAAAAAATAAAGAACCTGGAATGAGTAGTAGTGTATTAACTTTTGACTGGTACTGTATGTGCACTGAGATATACACTGATTGTACAAAACATTAAGAACATGTGCGATTTCCATGACAGTCTGATCTGGTGAAAGCTTATGGTAGTAGGTGCCAGGCACACTGCTGGGTTTTTCACGCTCAACAGGTTTCTATGTGTAACAAAAATAGTCCACCACCCAAAGGACACCTAGCCAACTTGAAACAACTGTGGGAAGCATTGGAGTCAACATGGGCCAGCATCCCTATGGAACTCTTTCGACACCTTGTAGAGTCCATGCCCTAACTACTTGAGGCTGTTCTGAGGGCAAAAGGGAGGGGTGCGTGCAACTTAATATTAGGAAGGTGTTTTTAACGTTTTGTACGCTCAGTATACTCGATCAACATGAACTCGGCAAATTTCTGCATATCTAAACATTGAAAGGGTTCTTTGTATTAAATATGTCATTTAGGTGGTACAAATGGCATGAAACAGAGTTCCTCCATTTTTAATGTGTTATTCTAGTGCCTGGTTGTTTCTGCCTGAATTCAGCCATTTTCCCCAAAATGGTGTCTGATCTCTACTGTCTTTGCCCTGTGAGTTACTGCTGGGTAAAGTAAGCACATCAACAGGGTGTGTCGTGTGTCCTCCTGTCCATATAGGTAAATTACTATGGTATTATTTGTGTTCTTTGGGGACAGGCAATACCAAGGAGAGGGTCAAACCACCCCAGAACTCACTGTCTGCACTTTAGAGATGCATGACAATTAAATTACATTTTGTAAAACTTGGTCCTTTTTCCAAAAGATGGTAATATTTCTAATTTTTTAAGAATTTATCATTTAGAGAATATTTTTTTAAACAATCATTAATTTCATTTTGTTTTCATATTTATACAGATACATAGATATGTATGTTATATTTGTTAATTATTGGAAGAGCTGCCCAAATAATTACTCAATTTAAAATTATGCTCTTAACTGTAGAGATTGTGTGACGAGAGAAATAACTTATTTTTGTACCATGATGATCGACAAACTCTACCAAATAGAGAGATGTCTATAGGAAGGTACACTTTAGAAAAATGCTGATATTCATTGGAGCCCAAAACTGGCACTACTAAAAGGCAGAGAAAGGATTACAATACATTAGCCTAGTATGAAAAGGCTTACAGGTTTCATTCCTGTTTTAAGGTCTTAATCTCGTGGTACATGCTACTTACATGATTGATTCCATGTATAATTTTGTACATAACTGTTTTGTATATAATTGAAAGATGGGCCTGGGTTTTAATGTCTTAACTCTGAGTGTCTAACTGAATGTATTCATAACATGAACTGAAAACCCCGCCAGCCTCAGTCAAATTTTGTTTCTAGACACTTTGCTGTGGTGTTCAAATCAACTTATGTTTTTTCTGTTTTTAACTATGTGCCTCAATGTATTTGCTCACTTCAAGGATATGTATGTAACTGTTATTTGTATTCTATGCCTATTTACGAGACGTGGAAATGGTCACATCACAGATAGTCAATTCAAATTGGTATCCCTTCATATTATTGCGATTTTAAATTACAATTTTAAGATCAAGACTGGCCAGTCTTGTGTAAAAATGGTCTAGAAAGCACACTACAAACGTCTACAATGTGGGGATCTTTTGTTTTTATGCTTCCAGGGGGCTCAAATCTTGTTACAGAATCATGTTGCAAAAAAAAAAGTTTTGCACATTACATCAGTGTCTCATACAAGGTTTTGTGGCGTGAGTTACAATACTAGGATGTTTACAAACAACCTTGAAGTCATCAGAACAGTATTTGAGAAAATAACAATTGTTGTACTAACTGTTTCATGTCCATTTGTACTCTTACTGATTTTAAAGCATAGTATAACAGTACATGTACTATCTGTAAATGTGTCAAGAGAAATTACTGTATATAATCAATGTTTTTTTAAAGTAAATTTGAATCCAATGAAAAATGATTTCTGTCTTCTGTGACTTAATGAATGTTATTTTTTTCCAGGCTTTCTTTACAAGGTGGCTTGAAACAAATGTCAAATTATCCCAATTTGTCGATTTCCTTCGTGTCCGACTTTCATCACTTGTTCAATCAAAATGGAATCTTATGGTAAGACTGCAACTCCCAGAAATACTTTTCGTTCCCTATGTTGACAAACAGCTGATTTCCGGTGTCTTTAAATGTCCTGCCATTATTCTTCAACAAGCAGCAGCTAGGTTCGATGTTATTTGACGGAAAGAGACACCCAAACGTGGGATACGTTTAACCATTGGGATGCTTAAATATTTAAGTATTTGTTTTATACCGTTACGGTCTTTAGAGATGTGAGGTTTATTTTGGTAAGATTAACGGTAGTGATATCGCGGGTTGTCGTCTCTGTGCTCCCACAGTTCCTCTTTTCTGCCGCAGTCAGATATTTTCACCTTAGTTACATTTTAGCAACGTAGCTACCTACCTACATAAGTTAGTTACCTTCCTTGTAAATTAACACAGCTACCTAACGTTTCTTCGGGTGTCATCTCCTTGCTAGCCTACAATGCTACTAGTTACAAGCCAGCGTTAGGATATCTTGTCAGGCAGTACGGATGATTTTGAGTTAATCTGTCGAGGTTAAAGCAACGAGTTTATAGCCATCTGTTGTTATTTAAGTAACGTTAGTGTTGGCAAGCTACTGAAGCTAGCTAGCTAACTAGCTAATGTGTAGCCAAATGCTATCTAAGTAAATTGCTTCCGTCTGACAGTGTATGATTGCTAGGCAGTGATTGATTGGATACATACGCTTGACACCTAGCCACCATCGTTCGCAGATATCACATCAACAGGCGAATCTTGTAACCAATTTTATGTTTCACGTTGGTCAGAGCGCTTGAGTTGGTGCCAGGCTGTGGAAAGCAGAGAAAGAAGGGGGGGGGGGGGGTGAGAGAGTAGTGAAACGCACACAGTGTTCTTTGTGCCAGGGGTTTGGCCCAGTCTCCATCAGCAAAGCGCAACACTAACTGCCCAGTCGGCTCTGTTCAGAGCAGCTTCAGAGCCATGACAACTCAAAGGGATGTCGATATTGTGAGTATTAATTGCAACCCAACACAATCAATCCTTAGTTACTGCATAAGATCCAATGCTGTGCATGTCTAATATTGACGTGGTTACAGTGCTTGTGATGTTTTCCATGTCTGAATGTATTTGGAGGCTAGTTTAGGATCAGGGATTAACTGAAACAGAATAGCTGCTGTTTCTGTAATCATCTGTCAAACTACATTTTGAGATTGCCCCACATTTTTTGTAGAGGTGAGCCTTAAAGGCCCAGTGCGGTCAAACGTGATCCCCCCCTGTTATAAACATTTCATTTACATTACATTTAAGTCATTTAGCAGACGCTCTTATCCAGAGCGACTTACAAATTGGTGCATTCACCTTATGACATCCAGTGGAACAGCCACTTTACAATAGTGCATCTAAATCTTTTAAGGGGGGGGGGGGCAGAAGGATTGCTTTATCCTATCCTAGGTATTCCTTGAAGAGGTGGGGTTTCAGGTGTCTCCGGAAGGTGGTGATTGACTCCGCTGTCCTGGCGTCGTGAGGGAGTTTGTTCCACCATTGGGGTGCCAGAGCAGCGAAAAGTTTTGACTGGGCTGAGCGGGAACTGTACTTCCTCAGTGGTAGGCAGGCGAGCCGGCCAGAGGTGGATGAACGCAGTGCCCTTGTTTGGGTGTAGGGCCTGATCAGAGCCTGAAGGTACTGAGGTGCCGTTCCCCTCACAGCTCCGTAGGCAAGCACCATGGTCTTGTAGCGGATGCGAGCTTCAACTGGAAGCCAGTGGAGAGAGCGGAGGAGCGGGGTGACGTGAGAGAACTTGGGAAGGTTGAACACCAGACGGGCTGCGGCGTTCTGGATGAGTTGTAGGGGTTTAATGGCACAGGCAGGGAGCCCAGCCAACAGCGAGTTGCAGTAATCCAGACGGGAGATGACAAGTGCCTGGATTAGGACCTGCGCCGCTTCCTGTGTGAGGCAGGGTCGTACTCTGCGGATGTTGTAGAGCATGAACCTACAGGAACGGGCCACCGCCTTGATGTTAGTTGAGAACGACAGGGTGTTGTCCAGGATCACGCCAAGGTTCTTAGCGCTCTGGGAGGAGGACACAATGGAGTTGTCAACCGTGATGGCGAGATCATGGAACGGGCAGTCCTTCCCCGGGAGGAAGAGCAGCTCCGTCTTGCCGAGGTTCAGCTTGAGGTGGTGATCCGTCATTTCCGCACTGAGGTTGGAATAATGCTGTGAAAATTATAATGCACTTTTAGTGTAAGAGCTTTTTTTCATACTGCCTGAAATGTCAGCCAGTTTTGGTGGGAGGGAGTTTTGGCCTTCTATGGTAATGTCACCATGTTGTAAATTGGTTAATAGACCAATAGAGTTCCAAACCTCTCTGCCTATAACAGCTCATTTAAACTTCCCTTCCCCACTCAAAACATTCCCAGACAGTCTTAGCTAAATTCTTGCTTGAGAAATTGTCCTTTTACTAAGAAGCTATTTAAAAATATATATATCTTTGTTTTGAATTTAAAAAAATAAAATCTCGCTAAGCTACTTAATTGTTACCCAGAAATGATTTGCTATTGAGATATAAACGGCTGTATTGGACCTTGAACTGATTTGTTTCCTATCCCCAAATCACAGCTCTACCCTCTTGGATATTGTTAATTTCTGAACAAACCTGTATGACCAGTGTAAAAACCATGTCCGTGGCACTTTTGTGTTAAGGCATGGCTGGAGAGGGGATTGTTTTTTCGGAACTGAGGAGAACCAGTCAAATTGAAATCCTAAACAATCTAAAATCAATGCAGAAGCTAGTAGGCTACTCTGGACTGCCTGTACTATTGTACTGATGCCAGCTTGTGGTGTTCTGGAGTCGTCTACTTTTGCTTATTTGGTAGAATCCCTCATTGTCACATTTCTGTTCTCAATGCAAGCATTTTGCAGACCTTTTCTCTTAATTCAAATCTGAGTTTTTAAAGCGCATTTTTGTTTGTCTCTTGATTGGATAATCTTAACAGTATATCCGTGATGGATTAGAAAAAAGGGCAGCTGGGCAGATTCTAGTTCGTTTTTTGTTTGTTTGGTTGTGGATAAGGGGGGGTTAAAGCTTGTTAATGATGACATGGGTATGTAACCCCACACGAAGGGGTTATGCAGTTCATGGGGGGGAGGGGATGGGACTTCCTCTGCTTAGGGGGGGTTGGCGTGATTGTAAACAGATCATTGTAGGACTGTCCTGACGTCACACCTGGTGGCACGCTCTTTGTTCTGGCTTCCCTGATTACCGACAGAGAAAGTTTAGGATCAAATTAACACATTGTAATATGTGGGGAAATTACCCATCTGTTAATGTAACATTGATATTGGTCTCCAAACTATAATAGTATTGGTAGGCCTAATGGTTGGAATGCCATGATTTCCCAGGCAATTGCTGGATTCTGGTGGAATACCAATATCTACTTTGGTGAATGATTTATTTTTTTAATGTGAGGCAGTGGTTGTGTGTGTGCAGCGTGTTACGATCTGTCAACTGATGGAGAGATGCAGAGGAGGGGTGGAGACAGTGTGCCTTCCGTCCATAATGATGCTCCAGAGCATTTTTCCCTATCGGAGGTTCTGACCTGGGTCTGCTGCCACCACAGGAGGGAAAGCTTTGAGCATGGGTCTCCTCTTGTGCAGGCACTGCTGTGTATGCTTAACGCTACTTACCGTAGCGGATGTTTTAGGAGTTTAGAATTGATGAGTTGATAATAGATCCCATTTACATAGCCTACATGGAGTGTCTGACAGGAAACCTCAGGGTTGCACTACCTCATTCTACTTCATGTGAAATTATGTTTCCCTATTGCCCAATAGGATTTCAATTTCATGACTTGTATGTACTTTGATTTCTCTGAAATAATCAGTTGGTTTTATTCATCATTTGATTCATTATTCTGTGGTATTTGGGATTTGACTCAATGCACTGGACCAACAGACTTACCTTGTCCTCTTTCGCCGTTTATTCCCAGCAGAACTCTGCAAACAGCATGTGGATGATGTAACCGTTAAACCAAATAACTATTTTAAATCCAAGAATAAATATATATTTTTAAAGTGCCATTACCCAAGTCTCCTAAAAAGTAAACCAGGACCATCCTTTAGGACTCTGTAAATGACTAATAAATATGAAATGGTCTGTTTGTTTTAGGGAAACATGTCATGAGGTGCTAGTACGATTAGGGCAACATGTCAGACACTTTTTCATGTATTATTTTTTTCTCGATGCTTTCATTTAGTGGACTGGGTGGGTACAAAGAAGAGCAGGGAAAAGCCCTTTCTAAGATCTTCACGTAACCCCCCCGGGTTACTACGCGTTGGCAATATCAATGTAATAATGTGGCCCAGGGCTGTCTGGGACACCTGGGGTTATCACATTAGGCCGACAGCCCGGAGAGAGGAGCTGCTCCCTGCCTCAAGCCACTGAAGGCCCACTGTTCTCCCCCTCCACCCCATCACCCCCCAGCTCCACCCTTATCTATGCCCTGTCCTACTATAGGGGCTCACTACACAACAAGCTCAGTCCTCTCTGAAGGAAGCAGCCCAGTCAAAGGGGCTGAGAGCTGCACCAGAGAAATCTAATTAGACAGGAATGCCAATTTCGGTGCAGGCTTCCGAAGGTCATCATGTCATTCGAGGTGAGAGAAAACGGAAGGATTCCATGTGATTAGGCGAAGCTACGTGCCTCTCATTGCTCGATGAGGTGGAAATGTGGACTTTTATTATACTGTAATTTTGTGTGATTTCTGTGGTGCATGTGTAGGGTTATTAAGATGTTTTGTTTGGGCCATTCCAGGTGAACCTGCGTCTTATCCTGGTCAGTGGGAAGACACAAGACTTCATCTTCTCCCCCAACGACTCGGCCATGGACATCGCCAAGCACGTCTTTGATAACTGGCCCTTGGGTGAGTTTTTGCATGTTGGGAGGTGGACCAGTAAACTACCACTTCACTGTCTTGTTTTTTATTGAGTTGTATTGTGGAATTAATCAGGTCACTTCAACTGTCTGATTTATTGTACTGGGCATACTTCTGTTTCTTGTTGTGAAAGACCACTTTGAAGTCCATTACTGTTATAGGAACAGCTGTTGGACCATGCCTTGTGTCGTAGCACTTTATTCCATCTCCACACCCCTGATGATGGTAGTAATGTTTGTGTGGGTTCAACCACTGCAGGAAGTGTCTGTCTGAGTGTTTCTGGCGCTGATGATCCCCCCCCCCCCCCCGAGCTTCTGTGTGTTGCTCTAATGTTGTCTCATCGCTCCATCAGGATGGGAGGAGGAGCAGGTGAGCAGCGCCAGCATCCTACGCCTCATCTTCCAGGGACGCTTCCTGCATGGCAACGTCACCCTGGGAGGTATTTGATGGACCCTCCTACACACACACACACACACACACACACACACACACACTCATCCTACATGTCTGAAATTCACTAGTGAATACTGTGATTGAATCACCTGTGTTCTTTGAAATTAAGTTTGACCCTAGAGTCGATGTCCGCTCCCCCGCAAACATCTAATTAGCATAATAAAAACATCAACTGTTTGAGTAAGAGATATTCTGTTTTTTTTTGTTGAATGGGCTGTGTCTCAATCCGCCAATGGCAGCCTTAGACTCTAGAGGGTTACCCGTGCCACACTTAAGGACGTTCACTGGAATGAATGAATCTTCAAAGATGGAGAATGGGCATTCGGAACATGTTTAGTAATACCATAATTAAAGAGGATTTATATATTCTGTATATTAATTGTTCATTGTGTCTCTGTCCTTTTTTTGTTTTTTAAGCTTTAAAGCTGCCCCCTGGCCGAACAACTGTCATGCACTTGGTTGCCAGAGAGACCCTGCCAGAGCCTAACTCCCATGGTGAGAACCCCTCTGTCTTGTTCTGTCTCCTCATCTCAAGGAGGTCAACCCATCCCATCACCTAGCTGTCAGGGACCATGTTGAGCTGTAATTGCTACAGCTTTAGGCCTTATGGTCCCTTTTAAACCGAAAAGTCTGGTGATATTGCTCTCTAGTTGTCGTGTTTGCAGTTGTCTCACCAAGTTTCTTTCTATCGTCCTCGTCTTTGTAGGTCAGCGTAACCGGGAGAAGACCGCGGAGAGCAACTGCTGTCTGCTCTTGTAAAGATGACAACAAACAACAATCCTCCCCTTAACCCTCCCCCACGTTCACCCCTGCTCGGCTTCTGTCTGCCCGTCAACCATGGATTTGGAGAGATCACAGGGAGATGGGTCACAGAGCTGTCAGCCTGCTGTCTGGCACATGTTTGTGGCACTCTGACCCAATCGGTGGCGTTGGAATTATTTGTATTTTTTATTTTATTTTTTATTTTTACCCATTTATTCAGATCAATTTTCTTTTTTCACCCTTTTGACAGATTCTGCCTTTTTTCTTCTGTGTTGTAAAACCATGTTAAGAATTTGTACATATAATCTCCGTGGTTACCCAGGATGAGCTAGCTGGGTGGCCATACAGGTTTTGAAGACCTTCCACAGAAATACTGTCAAACTATGACTTCGGAACATTGACCCGTACTGTGGCGTTGGTCATTTGCATTGACTCCAAGTATCTTTCTGCTAATGAAAGGGAAGTTCCCATGGCTCTTGTAGAACGGTGTTAAAACCTCTCATTGCACTTAACTGGGTTGTTTATTTGAAAGTGTTTCTTCTAGGTTTTTTTGTATCGTCTTAATCTTCCCATCTTACAGAGGAAGAGAGAATAATGTCCTACTGTTAGACAAAGTGCCATCCTCCTCACCCGATGTAGACCGTGCACAGTACAGTAGTTGACTCCTACTAGCAGGGTGTGTGTAGTCTGCCATAGCACCAGTGGAGTGGTGTGTATCTCTGTGACAAGGGCCACACTTGTGTTTGTTGCTGGACTTGGACCAACAGAGGAAGAGTTCAAAGTTGTGCCACACACCTGTGTGTGTGTGTGGCATTGTCACGTTTTTGATCACCTCGACGGTGAATGATGAACTGGTCTAGCTAGAAGAATCTAAACTAACTCCTACACGTTCTCCCCTTGGTTGTGAAGCCCTGCTTTATCCCTTCTTTTTTAACTGAGTGAAAAGTATTGAAGGATTGCTTCTGCGTGACCATTGTCATTCTGTATGGCTTCCACCTCTGATCAACGTGACTATTTAGACTACATCCCGTCCCATGGGACGGCCCCCTCGCCACTCCCCGTCCGACCTGAGTGAGGAATAAGGGAATCGACACCAGGAGCCAGTCAACAGAGAGGTGTTGGAGGGCTTCATGGCCAGCTACAGAACATTAGGGCTAGAGGCATGAGGGAGCAAGTCCTTGGAGAGGGTTCCCCTCTGGAAAATAGGAGGAAATGATGATGATGGTGGTATTTGACCTCCTTTTTGTTTGGATGCTGTCTGTTTTTGTTTGCCTTTTTGATTGTGGAATTATTCAGTAATATCATTAATATTGCAATTGGAAAATGTCAATTTTTATCTTCTATTGATATTGTTTGTCCAGTTGCTGATGTCTGACTCCTGTTAATTGAATGCTTTTTGTCCCAGGGGTTAGTGTGTGTGGGAATTGCGTATTAATTTTACATGACTGTTGTATGTGTGAGTGGATGGTTTGGGGAAATGACTGAGTGTATGGAGACAGTTTGTGTATTTGAGTAATGGGTGTGTGTTTGCGAAAACCTAAAAATGGTGTGTTTTGTGTGTGAGCACTGGAGGTTAGTGATGCAGGTGGTGGAGTAGGAGGATAGATTGGTCTTGGGTGGCTGTGGTTTCCATGGAAACAGTGTGAATCCTTCCTTTTAGTGAGTGTCCTTTGGTTAGTGTCCGTCAACCAATGTCACTGCTATGAAATGTAGCTCAATATGAATAAATGTTTAAAAAAAATAATACTAATGAAATGTAGTCTGCTTAAAGCTTGTATTATAAATTAATAAAACATCTTTAAAGAAATGTTCTGTAAGTTTTAAAGTGTAAAACACTTTGCTTGTACAATATGCATTCTTCATTGTGGAGGTTGTGACTTGCGATATAGGGGACAGATCTGTTCTTTGTCAGTAGCAGAGCAGATGGATGGCCGCCGGGTGGCAGTGTTGTGTAGCTCCTCCATTCTCATCCTAGTCCCTGGGCTATCACTGTTCAACACCTCCTGGTTGAGTCCCATACTTGTATTTTTTTTATTAACTAGGCAAGTCAGTTAAAACAATGACGGCCTACCCCAGCCAAACCCGGACGACGATGGGCCAATTGTGCGACGCCCTATGGAACTTCCAATCACAGACGGATGTGATAGCCTGGATTCGAACCAGGGACTGTAGTGACGCCTCTTGCATTGAGATGCAGTGCCTGAGACCGCTTTGCCACTCGGGAGCACCTGTACCGATAAGAATTCCATGTGTGTGTGATACTCCAAGGTCAAAATGTACTATTTGATGTTGGCTGTTACATAACCTTTTCCTCTGACTGTAATAATGGTTGGCTGACTATCTATTATTCAGAGATTCTTTGCAATGAATGTAGTTAAGTAGTAGACTGATCAATATTACTCTCCAATATCACATAAATTACCTTAACAATGGATAAGAATCAGTGTAATTTTGATGGATTACCATATGTGGACTTGGATAACTAAAGCATAGTAATCAGTCACTAGATTAAATAAAGTTTAAATAAAAAATAAAAAATAAAAAATTGCTATTTTAATACATTCTGATAGCTTTGGTGCTGGAAATAAGTTTGGGCATCTTGGATTCTGTCTGCGAATTAGACCCCATATAAAATGCTATGTATGTTGTAGTGATGTAGTCGTAACAGTTGGTCGAGATCCTATTATTCTCTCCAAAAACCTGGTTGTGATGTATAGCTGAGAGAGCTCCAGGTTTCCAGTTGACGTTGGCAATAAAATTTAGGAAAAGTGCTGTCAAGCTCCCAGATTTATTCTAAAACCTACTGCTGTTCTTAATCTTTTAAATCAAACTACGTGTTCTTCCATGCGTCTGCTCATGTCTCTCTGTCCGTCCGTTTTTAGCTCTCTGGCAGTGGATGAAGTAACAACACAGAGAGAGATGGTCATAACAAAGGGGTCTCAACTGTGAGGTGATAACCAGCAACTCTGACCTGAAAGCAGCATCTGTTGAAAGCATCACTGCTCTATACACAGATACCACTGTTTCAGGATGAATAACTTTGCGGTCTTGCATGAATTGGCACGTGCGGTTAGTCTGTCCAGTGTGTTAGAGTGGGCCCCAGTCCAGGGTTGGCGACCAAGGGTAACAGAACCACACATGGTTCAGCTGGGCCGTCTGTGGGTACAGTGTGCTATGCTGCTGTGGTGATCGGCAGGGGTGGGGTGGAGTCCAGCTGCCGTACCCAGCTTCCTCTGGCCTTGGCTGGGAACTCTACTCTGCAGGGAAGCCGTGATCTGGGAGAGGGGCTGCATGTGACGTGGCGGAGCGGAGGCCTGTCTTTGTAGGGATTTCTGAGGCCCTGGGAGACCCGTCACTCTTTTTCCCTCTGTTCATCTTGGGCTCTATGTGAGAAACACTCCCTCCTCCTGCCCCCACCCCCCTCCCTTTCTCTCTCAGAGGCCCTCTGCAGACACTGGGTAATAGGTGTGTGAACATCATAAAAGTATTAGATGTCTGAGGCTCTGCACTTGCAGTGGGTTGTGACTAAGGTTGCAACGCTACCGGAAATTTACCAAAGTTACTGGAATCTTCTGTTTTAATATATAGTACTAATTGGTTATATCTGTGTCCACATTGTCCATGAGTTTCTAGTATATAGACCACATGGTTCAAGAGAAAATAGCCTAATTAATGAAAAAAGTATTTAGTCAACAATGGTCTTATTTACAGTGGTGGAAAAAAGTACTCAATTGTCATACTTGAGTAAAAGTAAAGATACATTTATAGAAAATGACTCAAGTAAAGTGAAAGTCACCCAGTCAAATAGTACTTGAGTAAAAGTCAAAAAGTATTTGGTTTTAAATGTACTTAAGTATCAAAAGTAAATGGAACTGCTCAAATGTAGTTAAGTATCAAAAGTACAAGTATAAACCATTTCAAATTCCGTATAATAAGCAAACCAGACTGCACAAATTTCTTATTTTTTTTATTGACGGATAGCCAGGGGCACACTCCAACACTCAGACATAATTTATACAAACAAAGCATTTGTGTTTAGTGAGTCTGCCAGATCAGAGGCAGTAAGGATGACCAGGGATGTTCTCTTGATAAGTGTGTGAATTGGACCATTTTCCTGTCAAAATGTAACGAGTACTCTTAGGTGTCAGGGAAAATGTATGGAGTAAAAACTACATTATTTTCTTTAGGAATGTAGTGAAGTAAAAGTAAAAGTTGGAAAAAATATAAGTAGAAAAGTAAAGTACAGATATCCCAAAAAATTACTTAAGTACTACTTTAAAGTATTTTTACTTAAGTACTTTACACCACTAATTATTTTCAATGAACTCTGTAACTCTTCTTACAATTGACTTTTTCCACAACTGCCACCAGTTTGATGTCAAAACATTGACAACAAATACATATTGACATACTAAAATAAGGGGGGGAAAATATATATATATAAAGGATATTTCATGCTGAAATCCTCATATTAAACACCAATGGTATTCACTAAGCTGATGGTTTATATTTAGGATCATGTTTTACAGGTTTGTCATTCAATAAACAAATGTATTTAATTATTTCATATATTTTACCTGTGATAAGGCCAGATAGAGGGTCAGAGATAATTAGACGCCATTAATAATCTGAAGTACCCAAAAGGGCCACTAGATGTCTTGTGATAGATTACATAAAATCCTTGAAAGATACCAAATTCCTGTACTTTACTGGTAAAATTTGAACGTTTCCAGTAAATACCCTCCCTTCACAAACCTAGTTGTGACTTACTGTTTATAGATTTTTTCATTCCTCTGTTCTTTAAGCCTTCCAGAATCCATTTCCCCCTTCCTGCTTCTGGCTGGTGCAGATACATCTTGCCTTGTCATTCCCACTTATATTAAAACCAGCTGTGAGTGCACACAAGCACACACACACACACACACACAGTTGAGCACATAGACTGAGGACAAGCTACTGATACCACAGAGTCTGAGCTTGTCATTCTAAGTCAGTCAGCCTTTCTGTACAGCCTGGTTAAACTTTCTGTACAGCCTGCTAGTGTGGGAGAAAGCCAGACGGGATGCGTGAGAATGTTGTTTCGGTGTGTGTCGCTGTCTGTCTGTGTGAAAGTGTGTACGTACACTTGTGCCTATTTTTTTTTTACAGCGTGTGCATTCCTCTGTCTCATTTTTTTTATGCACCAGAACCCCACTCATGGTGGAGTTATAAGAGTTCAGTTGGTCAGTATGAAAACACACACACACATCCACCACACATGGCTTAAACTCACACAGCTGGGTGTGAATGAGTGTTCACACACTGACTGAAGCCGTCTTTTCCTTCTGTTCACTCCCTTCTCCAGTCATCCCCTCTTCTCCTAATTGGAAAAATGACACCAGTTCATGTGACTCCATTCGTTCCACGTGAAAGGACCCACACTAGACAGAAGTCAAGGACGCGACGTGGACTTTGCCTTGGCATGTGGAGAGGGAAGGGGTCAACATAGTCCTACTGTTTTCACAGCCAAGAAGTAGCGGCACCAATGTAGAACTGTGGAGGGAGCCACCCAGTCAACCACCGGGCATCGTTTCGCGACATCCATTTTTTATTTGGCAGTGGATTTTACCAGATGGTCCCTTGTCCCTTCATAAAATTCCACTGTAAAAGGGGGCAGGCCAGTGTGGGGGGGGGGGGGGGGGGGGGGGGGGGCTTTGAGCAACAATATACAGTTGATGTCAGAAGTTTACATACACCTTAGCCAAATACATTTATACTCAGTTTTTCTGAGGGCTTTGTGATGGCCACTCCAATACCTTGACTTTGTTGTCCTTATAGCCATTTTGCCACAACTCTGGGAAGTGTACTTGGGTCAATTGTCCATTTGTAAGATCCAATTTGCAACCAAGCTTTAACTTCCTGACNTCCCTTCATAAAATTCCACTGTAAAAGGGGGCAGGCCAGTGTGGGGGGGGGGGGGGGGGGGGGGGGGCTTGGCAACAATATACAGTTGATGTCAGAAGTTTACATACACCTTAGCCAAATACATTTATACTCAGTTTTTCTGAGGGCTTTGTGATGGCCACTCCAATACCTTGACTTTGTTGTCCTTAAGCCATTTTGCCACAACTCTGGAAGTGTACTTGGGGTCATTGTCCATTTGGAAGATCCATTTGCAACCAAGCTTTAACTTCCTGACTGATGTCTTGAGATGTTGCTTCAATATATCCACATAATTTTCCTCCCACATGATGCCATCTATTTTGTATAGTGCACCAGTCCCTCCTGCAGCAAAGCTCCCCCACAACGTGATGCTGCCACCCCCGTGCTTCACGGTTGGGATGGTGTTCTTCGGCTTGCAAGCCTCCCCCTTTTTCCTCCAAACATAACGATGGTCTTTATGGCCAAAGAGTTCTATTTTTGTTTCATCAGACCAGAGGACATTTGTCCAAAACGTACAATATTTGTCCCCATGTGCAGTTAGTAGTCTGGCTTTTTTTATGGCGGTTTTGAAGCAGTGGCTTCTTCCTTGCTGAGTGGCCTTTCAGGTTATGTCAATATAGGACTAATTTTACGTAGGTTTTAAGTACGTTCATCTCCAGGAGACAGAACGCGTCTCTTTACTGAGCGGTATGAGAGCTGCGGGGTCCCATGGTGTTTATACTTACGTACTATTGTTTGTACAGATGAACGTGGTACCTTCAGGCATTTGGAAATTGCTCCCAAGGATGAACCAGACTTGTGGAGGTCTACAATTTTTTTCTGAGGTCTTGGCTGATTTCTTTTGATTTTCCCATGATGTCAAGCAAAGAGGCACTGAGGTTGAAGGTATGGCCGTGAAATACATCCACAGGTACACCTCCAATTGACTCAAATTATGTCAATTAGCCTATCAGAAGCTTCTAAAGCCATGACATAATTTTCTGGAATTTTCCAAGCTGTTAAAAGGCACAGTCAACTTAGTGTATGTAAACTTCTGACCCACTGGAATTGTGATACTGTGAATTATAAGTGAAATAATCTGTCTGTAAACAATTGTTGGAAAAATGACTTGTGTCATGCACAAAGTAGATGTCCTAACCGACTTGTCAAAACTATAGTTTGTTAACAAGAAATTTGTGGAGTGGTTGAAAAACGAGTTTTAATGACTCCAACCTAAGTGTATGTAAGCTTCCGACTTCAACTGTAAATTCTGTACCTAACAGAGCAGGGACGACCGGGTGGAAATGACAGAAGTGGAGAATAAAGGCGTAAGAAAGAGGGAGTAGTCAAAGGAGAACAGGACTGAGGATGGGAGCCCCCCCCTGAGGCATCCAGAGATTTAATCTGTTGTCCCACAGGTTGGTAGACCCATTAATCAACCATAGTTATAAACTGGGTGGTTCAAGCCCTGAATGCTGATTTGCTGACAGCCGTGGTATATCAGACCATATACCACGTATATGACAAAACATTACTTTTTACTGTTCTAACTATGTTGGTGACCACTTTATAATAGCAATATGGGGGGGGGGGGGGGTGGTATATGGCCAATATACCAAGGCTAAGGGCTGTATCCGGGCACTCCGCATTGCGTTGTCCTTAAGAACAGCCCATAGCCGTGATATATTGGCCATGTACCACCACCCTTCACTCGGGCCTTATTGCTTAAATATAAACCATTATGTAAGGCTGCCTCCTTGCGGTCTCTTCTGTCACAATCTTATGGTTGCTCATGCTCAGTCTATCCCCTCATTGGCCTCTTGTTTTTCTACCTCTTATCCTGTCCTGCTGCCTCAAACCCAACAACATACATTTAGATCATCTCAGATCACATCATCACATCATGCTTATGTACTGCACTGGTAAACATGCTCTTAAATGAAATTCCTTTACTCTGCCTTTAGGGATTGTCTTCTTAGTCTGGTACCCCAACCAGCTTAATAAGAATAGTCTAACATCCATCCCATTGAGAGTAACCCCCCCCCCCCCCCCCCCCCACACACACACACACAAAATACACACTGCATAGGAAAGTATAAATGAAGTGAAGGAGAGGAACCAATTCAAGCCTCTTTGGATGAGTTGATCTGCTGAGGATAATAAATTAGCCCTCATGTTGACTTTTAGCAGTGGTATTAGTAATCATATTCGATGGAATAGTAATCTCTGCCAAGGCAGAGTCCTCTAGGGGCTGCAGATCACAATACAAATAGCTCAAAGATGATGTGTGAATATAGGGCCAGTTGATGTTTTTCTACAGTAACATTTTGCCATAGATTTGTTTGGATTATTTGGCTTGGCTCTGTATGTGCTCATTGTTAGAGCAGGGCGAGTGGTCACTTTATGGGACTGGTTTCTATCCAAACTCTTAGTGTGGCTTCCCTTGAAATAAAATGAGAAAAAATAAGCTAGGAAGAAAAACATACCAAAGAAATTATACAAAGATAAACTGTGCCAAAACTTGGTAACTACATGCCTTTCAGAATGGTTCAGAATCAGCTACTTCTAAGCCATCAAACAGGTCATGTAAAGTGATTCAATGTTGTTATCTTTGTGTTTGATTACACTTTAGTCATGCACATTGAGTTATTTTGGTTTATCAAAACAGTTTATCAGTTTTAATAAACCACATATTGTAAATCTATCTGATTTGTCTGCTCTGTGCCACCAAACAGACATGATCTTTAAATATAGTGACAAGGATATAGATTCAGTATAGATATCCTGACAGCTGTTTACATAAATATTATTCTGACAGCTGTTGTCATTGGTTTACATAAATATTACCACAGAAAGAACATTGTTTACTTCTGACAAATGATTAATCATATTTCTCTCAGGCTTTGATCAGATGACTTGCGTTACATCTCTGGTCTGCGGTCATGAATATGTATCTTTAATGACTTCCATTTGGTTCATGTTTGCATTTTCTCATCTCTCTGTTTTTCTTCCATGATGGTGATGATGATGGGGATGATGATGATGATGATGATGATTTATGAATGGGTGGCTCTGGTTTCTGCATCTCCTCAGTGGCTCAGACAGTCAACTCCCGAGGCACCAGAAAGATAAGTATTAGTAAGGAGTTGTTTGTTTGAAGTTTAGTGTCTGTGTCTATTTGTGTTTTGGATCACTGGACCAGAAGGGGAGGAGAGGTGTGACCTAATCTGGACGTGTGCCCATTCCTTTAACACATCTCGTCATTCACTGACCTACACAGTGGTGCCGTGAGATTCAACTGGACTGTATGAAACTGGAATCAATCCGCCTGGCCAAAGTGCTCTGTGACATCATTCCAACCAACTAATCCCAGTTTGCGTGAGTATTTCAGAGCGTTTCCAATTGAAAATGTGAGCCTGTGCTGTGTGTGTGAGAAAGTGCGTAATGAAATGCTTGTCTTTATACATTTCTAAGTGTTTCCACAGTATCTGCAAACATTGGTGCTGTATTTCATTGATTGCCTTTATTGGGCTTCTTGTTGCTGTATACCCACATGAAAAAATACTACAGTTTACTATATAATACAAGAGTACTTACTATAGAATTCTATAGTGAAATGTAGTATACTATACTATAGACTGTTGTATCCCTTGATCACGTGTAGTACCTACTATAGCATGTTGTTGTATACTGTAGAATACTATAGTAAATACTACAGTAAATAGTACAGTATTCACTGTAATGTTTGTGCCAAATAAAGTCTGCAAAAACACTACAGTGAATACTATAGTATTTATACCATACTATAGTATTTTTTAATGTGGGTGTGGTTCATTAAGGCATCTAGCAGCAAATTGCAGTGCATTACAGTAGGTGGTGAGAGATCATAAGAAGTTCACTGTCAGCTGGTGGTATGATCCGGAGGTCTGCCCATTGCCCAACCCTGCCATTCTACACTAAATTACTGCTCTTATCCCCACTAATGGGCTCTCTTGGTAGGATTCCCAATGGTGATGGGGATTTAAATAGCTGGCCCCTCGCCCACCACAGCTCTGCATGGATACAGCTGGGCTGCATGGTCTGCTGTAGGCATTATGATACTATTGATTATGTTGTATCACCGAACTCCAAACTACGATGAGAATACAGGTGAGCCAAACTCCACCTGTTTGTTTTATATGGGATTCCCATCCAACATACAATGTATGGGGATCGACTTGAGTCCACTGATGAACCCTTATGGATCCACAATGGATTGGTCTGGACCGGATCAGTCCGGTTCCATGAGACCAGCACTGCCAGCAGGTTGTGTGTGATCTGACTTTGCAGTGACTCTGACTGTATTGATTGCATAGGGTTAACACAGAGTGAAGACGTGGGCCGGCCTAACCTTGGCCTAGCTGAATCTGACACCTCAGCACCTCCATCAGAGGGTATCAAATGAGGGAGTGTAGGGAGCCAGAGGGTTAAAGGACAAGGTTAGACGTTACTTAAATCCACCCGCATTCACTAAAGTCCTGTGTTGCATTGTTGGATGTCCTCTGCAGTTTCCTTGTGTTACAGCCAAAGAAAAGGGGGAAAAACACCACTTGGAGAAAAAATAAAGAAAGTGAAAGGGTAGAGGATGGAAAGAGTCCCAAAAGAGAACAGAGTGAGAAAAAGAGAGAGTTGGAGAGGTGAGGATCAGGGGAGGGAAAGTGATAGAGACAGAACAGTGCTGAGAGCATGCTGCATCTCATTGCAGAGTAAAGGGAGACGACAGAATCCCTGAGTGTTTGGTCTCTATTCTTCATCTGTGTGCTATGCTGATTCCCTGTGCCTGGGTCTGGGTTGAAGAAGGATGATTCAGGGACTTGGGTCTCCATGGCTCAGCACGAGGTCCATATGTCTGTCACATGAAGTCTGGGCAACTCATGAATGGAAACAGCAACAACAAAGAATTCAGCCATCCCTCCTTCCAGCACCACAACATAACACTCCCTCTTGCTTGTTGCTTGTCCCATGTACTGTTTACTCCAGAGCTATTTGTTTTTCCGCTTGATGCTCTCTCTCCAACCAGTCTCTTCGTTTACATCCTTCTACTTTGTTTTATTTACGACATCAACAGATGGATTTGATGAAGCATTTTTGTTCGAGTACTTCAATTTGAACTATATTATATTCTGTGAAGCCGTAGTTATTCACCTCCATGTGAACTAGCAGTGAGTGTTTATACCTCTGGTGTCTGTCAGTCTGTCTGAGGGTTCTGTCCAGCTGGGCCTCGGAGACTGGGAAGCTAGCAGTGGCAGCGGGTGCAGGGAATCAGGATCCGGTGGTGCTGAGAGCAGCAACAAATAAAGGTCACATTGACTCTATTGTTTTGCAGAGCTGTAGAGTCTATTATTTATTGTCAGCAGTTTTATATCGTGTTTTATTTTCTTCCCAGGTCTCAGTTTATGGAGCCTGAGAGAGAGAGGGAGGACTCGGATCCATGACCGTTTTGTGTGCTCTCCGAGTGTTTGTTGTGTGTGAGAGGGCATCTGTGAATCCCTGGGGAGTAAAACTCTGAGTTAAACGTTGTCTGAGACATGGTGGAGCTGGTGAACCAACGCTCTTTAAAGCAGACAATTACTGTACTTGCTGCCAAGACTCGGGCACATACACTACATGAAAAAAGACTGTGGACACCTGCTCGTTGAACATCTCATTCCAAAAGCATTGCCATTAATATGGAGTCGGTCCCCCCTTTGCTGCTTTAACAGCCTCCTCTCTTCTGGGAAGGCTTTCCACCAGATGTTGCAATATTGCTGCGGAGACTTGCTTCCATTCAGCCACAAGAGCATTAGTGAGGTCAGGCACTGATGTTGGGATTAGGCCTGGCTCGCAGTTGGCGTTTCAATTCATCGCAAAGGTGTTCGGTGGAGTTGAGGTCAAGGATTTTTACAGGCCAGTCAAGTTCTTCCACACGGATCTCGACAAACCATTTTTGTATGGACCTCGCTTTGTGCACAGGGGCATTGTAGCCTTCCCCAAACTGTTGCCACAAAGTTGGAAGCACAGAATCGTCTAGAATGTCATTGTATACTGTAGCGTTAAGATTACCCTTCACTGAAACTAAGGGGCCTAGCCCTAGCTATAAAAGACACTATGCATTGGGACAGGTAGTATATGCCTGGCATCCACCAAATCCAGATTAGTCTGTCGTACTGCCAGATGGTGAAGCGTGATTCATCACTCCAGAGAACGCGTTTCCACTGCTCAAGAGTCCAATGGCGGCGAGCTTTACACCACTCCAGCCAACGCTTGGTAATACGTATGGTGATCTTAGGTTTATATGCGGCTGCTCAGCCATGGAAACCCATTTCATGAAGCTCCTGACAAACAGTTATTGTGCTGACGTTGATTCCAGAGGCAGTTTGGAACTTAGTAGCGAGTGTTGCAACCGAGGACTGACGTGCTTTGCGCTTCAGCACTCGACGGTCCCGTTCAGTGAGCTTGTGTGGCCTATCACTTCGCGGCTGAGCCTTTGTTGCTCCTAGACGTTTCCACTTCACAATAACAGCACTTACAGCTGACAGGGGCAGGGGCAGCTCTAGCAGGGCAGACATTTGACGAACTGACTTGTTGGAAAGGTGGCATCCTATGACGGTGCCACTTTGAAAGTCACTGAGCTCTTCAGTAAGGTCATTCTACTGTTAATGTTTGTCTATGGAGATTGCATGGCTGCGTGCTCGATTTTATACACCTGTCAGCAACGGTTGTGGCTGAAATAGCTGAATCCACTAATTTGAAGAAGTGTCCACATACTTTTATATATACAGTGCATTCGGAAAGTATTCAGAGCTCTTGACTTTTTCAACATTTTGTTACGTTACAGCCTTATTCTAAAATGGATTAAATAAAAAAAATCCTCATCAATCTACACACAATATCCCATAATGACAAAGCGAAAACAGGTTTTTAGAAATTGTTGCGAATGTATATATAAAAAATAATAATAATCCGTATTCAGACATTTTGCTATGAGACTGAAAATTTAACTCAGAGGAATTCTGTTTCCATTGATCATCCTTGAGATGTTTCTACAACTTGATTGGAGTTCACCTGTGATAAATTCAATTGATTGAACATGATTTGGAAAGGCAGACACCTGTCTATATAAGGTCCCACAGTTGGCAGTGCATGTCAGTTCAAAAACCAAGCCATGAGGTCGAAGCAATTGTCCGTAGAGCTCCGAGACAGGATTGTGTCGAGGCACAGATCTGAGGAAGGATATCAGAACATTTCTGCAGCATTGAAGGTCCCCAAGAACACAGTGGCCTCCATCATTCTTAAATGTAATATGTTTGGAACCACCAAGGCTCCCCATAGAGCTGGCCGCCCGGCCAAACTGAGCAATCGGGGGAGAAGGGCCTTGGTCAGGGAAGTGACCAAGAACCCGATGGTCACTGACAGAGCTCCAGAGCTCCTCTGTGGAGATGGGATAACCCTCTAGAAGGACAACCATCTCTGCAGCACTCCACCAATCAGGCCTTTATGGTAGAGTGGCCAGACGGAAGCCACTCCTCAGTAAAATGCACATGACAGCCCGCTTGGAGTTGCCAAGAGGCATCTAAAGGACTCTGACCATGAGAAACAAGATTCTCTGGTCTGATGAAACCAAGATTGAGCTCTTTGGCCTGAATGTCGTCACGTCTGGAGGAAACCTGCCACCATCCCTACGGTGACGAATGGTGGTGGCAGCATCATGCTGTGGGGATGTTTTTCAGCAGCAGGGACTGGGAGACTAATCAGGATCGAGGGAAAGATTAACGGAGCAAAGTACAGAGAGATCATTGATGAAAACCTGCTCCAGTGTGCTCAGGGCCTCAGACTAGGGTGAAAGTTCACCTTCCAACAGGACAATGACCCTAAGCACACAGCCAAGACAACGCAGGAGTGGCTTCGGGACAAGTCTCTGAATGTCCTTGATTGACCCAGCCAGAGCCTGGACTAGAACTTGATCGAACATCTCTGGAGAGACCGGAAAATAGCTGTGCAGCAACGCTCCCCGTCCAACCTGACAGTACTTGAGAGAATCTGCAGAGAAGAATGGGAGAAACTCCCCAAATACAAGTGTGCCAAGCTTGTAGCGTCATACCCAAGAAGACTCGAGGCTGTAATGATTGCCAAAGGTACTTCAACAAAGTACTGAGTAAAGGGTCTGAATATGTATGTAAATATGATATTTCAGTTTCTTTTAAGTCCAGTAACTCACTCACACCTCATACCTACATGTGCATAGGAAAATAGCATAGGAAAATAGAAATAATGCACATTTGCATGGAAGCTGGGTTCTCAAGGAAAGTTGAAGAAGTGATTCAGGTCAGCCTGAAACTGAATTGATTGTTGTGGGTCACTTATAGGAACTGTTGCATATTATATGGCAGCTGGTTCGGATTTGGCCTCTGGCTGCAGGTTAAGCAGACTGAGTCCTGGAGGAGGTCTGTGGCTGCAGTCTGCAGACCTCTGTCATGCTGCCTGGGACCCTGCAGGCCAATGTGATTCAACGCCTTCTTATACACATGATTTATCCTCTCCATCTGTCCCTAAGGTGCCGGACAGACCCACTCTGTTTCACAAATGCTATTAAAACTCACAAATGCCTCGCTATTAACATTGCGTGAGTGAGTGAGAGAGAGAGAGAGAGAGAGAGAGAGAGAGAGAGAGAGAGCGAGAGCGAGCAATAAAGAGAGAGAGAGTGTATGCTTAAATTGGCACATTTGTTAGTGTGGATAATCCAAGTGAATTCCCATCCAAGTGTCAGTGAGCCCAGATCTCTGTTGAATAAGAGCATATTTGATGTGGAAGAGCCAAGCGAATGGAGGGCTGAATGGAGGTTGAACTTCAACACAGAGACACACAGCTGCAGCCCAGCCCGCCTGTCTTGGTCCTTGGCCTGGCCTTGAGCCTGCAGCTCTGTTCGCCAGTCCCTCTCATAGTAATAATCACAGACGAGTGTTACCTCTCGGATCTTCTGCTCGCCGTCTGTCAAGTGTGTGAATACTTGAATAGCTTCAGGCTCTGTATGTAGCTGTGTGGTGGTCACATCCAGAACACTATCTAACTCCTCTCCCATTTTCTTTTCTCTCTCTCATCCGCTCCCTCTCTACTTTCTTCTTCTCCCTCTGTTGGGACTATTTGAAAGGCGGCAGCCTCCGGATGTGAGGGAAATGGGACAGCTGAATTTGGAGAATAAGCTGTCTTTAAATCCATCACTTTTGTGTATAGAAACCCGAAAGCACAACCCCCCCCCCCCCCCCCCCCCCCCCCCCCCCCCCACACACACACACACACACACACACACACACACACACACACACACACACACACATACACACACACACACACACACACACACACACACACACACACACACACACACACACACAGCAATTGTTTCATAGTTACACAGATTGAGACATGTATATGATGTGTTTCTTTTGTTGCTGGTACAGAATCGCTATCACTAACCCCAACAGCCTTTTGATTTTCTAAGCTTCTCCCAAATAGATTCCTGCTGTCGGAGATGAGGCTGGTGTTTTTCTACGTTTTCATAAGCACTGTATGTGGTGTTTTTGGTCTTATTATAAACAGACAGGCATTAGCAACGCTTTCGTGATCAGCTCATTCTTGCTGGCGCTGATCCTCTTGGGAGGTCTGTCAGTTGGCTATTGATACCACCAAGTTAGTTTGCAATTAAACAATTGTTGTTGCAGTGTTTTGTCACAGGGATGTTGTGTGGCTGATTAAGATATTTGGAACCATAAATATCCGAGCCACCTCCCATCGGTTGGATTTATAGACCTCAATCAGCGATGGATTAAAATCTGGTCACAACAATAGCTTCAATAAGGTAATGGATCAGAGATGAGGCCTGCTGGAATCCCATTAGGCCTGCTGTTGCCTCATCTATCTCCAGGGAACAAAAACACAGGTCAAGCCCATGGCGGAGCAGCAGTGAGAGTATTATGCTCCTCTGAAATGAGTTCCATGGCTTTCTCTGCCACACGGTAAGTGGCTTAGATGGGAGGCCTGTTTCTGACACTGGGAGTGAGGGAGTGCTTTGTTTCCATCCGATACGTGGTGTTTAAAGGATTAAGCGTGAGCTTCGGAGAGGCTCGCCTTTCTTTGAGTTCTCTGATTGCTTTAAAGCCCCATCCGTCTACACATCCACTGTTTTAGGGCCCGGGGACCAGAACAGGCTGCCTAGTCCTTCCCAAGTCAAGAGGAAAGAAACTTAATAAAAAAGTCTGCCTGCCAAAACCTCAGTGAATTCCTGATGAGGGAAAGAATGCTGCAGGAAAAGAAGCCACATTCCCATTCTTTCTGTTTTCCCTCACTCCATCCCTTTTTTGATAAACATGAATACTTCCCTGTGCCATCCCTCCATCCTCTTCACTCAGCTCCTCATTCACTTGCATAGTTCTGTCAGAGACTAGGAGAACCATGAAATCCCTCAAATCCAGATCTCTGGCAGTGACGTTGAAAAGAAATAATTCAACTTGCATTTGAGATCTCACTAATAGATAAACACAACCGTTCATCCACTGATAGTTTGTTTATCCATTGTTGGAAAGTTTAATCTGTCTTACTGACGTCAGAAGAGAAATGTAACAGGGTAAGTAGGATAGGGTGTGTCGAGGGCTTGTGCAGAGTGATTGACTGAAACTGGGCCTGTTATATTTATTTTTATTCCCCAGCCTAGTGGTTTAGAGTCTTGCAGAGGAAATGTCTTGTTACGGAGCTTCAGAGATGTTAAGCTGACTGCTGGTTGTTTTCCCTCATGTGATTAATGTCAGTTGATTATCTCTGGTTGGGGGCTGCGGAGCAGAGCTGATTAGATCTACAGCTGCAGATAGGACCCAATGGTCTGGCAGCAATCGTCTTATCTCTGTTTGCCAGATTTGTGTTTGGAGTGTCTCCATTGAACACACACACACAGAGAGAGAGTGTAATATTGTGAGTGTAGTATTTGTGTGAGTGTCACCTTTTATTGTTTATTTCACTTTTGTTTATCCATTTCACTTGCTTTGGCAACATATGTTTTCCATGCCAATAAAGCCCCTTGATTTGAATTGAAATAGAGGGGGTTTCTGCATGACTTGTATTTCTTCCTAAAGTCTTCCCTCACTGTATTGTGGAACTAATTGGGAGTGAAAGGTGAGTTGAAGTACACACACATATTTCCCCTCTCACCCCACATGAGTTCCAGTGTGTGGTCACTAGATGATCTGCCTGTCATCGAGACTGTTCGGTTACCTGGCAACCTCCATTGTTCCAGTGGGAGTGCCTCCGGAGAGGGGAGAGCGGAGGGGGGGCTGATAACATTCCAGGACATTCCATTGAGAACTCAGGTGCTACCCTCTGCCAGGCTCATAGCTCTGTAGTGTGTATGTGCTGAAAGACAGGTGTGCTGGTACGCTGTGCTCTCCGAGCCTTGAAGGGAAAAACCACACCACATCCATTGAGGCATGTCTGCCTGAACTTCTTACTCATAGGGACATGTGCAGGTTTGAGGATGAAGACAAGGGAGCTAAGCTTCTCAATAACACTCTCTGCAAGATACAGTGCCTTTCGGAAAGTATTCACACCTCTTGACTTTTTCCACATTTTGTTGTGTCACATCTTGAAATTAAAATGGATTTAATAATGTTCTCTGGCTTCCACACAATACCTCATAATGTGAAAGTGGAATTATGTTTTTAGAAATGTTTACAAATGAATTCAAAATTAAACGCTGAGTCAATAAGTATTCAACCACTTTGTTATGGCAAGCCTAAATAAGTTCAGGAGTAAACAAGTCACATATTAAGTTGCATGGACTCACTCTGTGTTTTTGAATGACTACTTCATCTCTGTACCCCACATATAAAATGACCACAAAGACCAGGGAGGTTTTCCAGTGCCTCGCCAAGAAGGGCACCTATTTGTTGATGGGTAAAAATAAAAAAGCAGACATTGAATATCCCTTTGAGCATGGTGAAGTTATTTATTACACTTTGGATGGTGTATCAATACACCCGGTCATTACAAAGATTCATGCGTCCTACCTAACTCAGTTGCCGTAGAGGAAGGACACCGCTCAGGGATTTCAGCATGATGCCAATGGGGACTTTAAAACAGTTATAGAGTGTAATGGAAATAATAGGAGGAAATTGAGGATTGATCAGCAACGTTGTAGTTACTCCACAATACTAACCTAAATTACAAAGTGAAAAGAACAAATAAAGAAATTCTCCAAATCATGCCTTTTTATTTGCAATAAGGCACTAAAGTAAAACTGTAAAAAAAAATGTGGCAAAGAAATTTACTTGTCTAGCAATGATCAACAACCAACTTGACCTAGCTTGAATAATTTTTTAAATAATAATGTGCAAATGTTGTACAATCCAGGTGTGCAAAGCTCTTAGAGTCTTACCCAGAAAGACTAACAACTGTAATCACTGCCAAAGGGGATTCTAACATGTATTGATTCAGGTGCGTAAATACTTATGTGAATTAGATATTTCTGTTTGCAAAAAATTCTAAAAACACATTTTCACATTATATTCTTTTCACTTTATATATTTCTAAATAGTTGTATGATGGCTGTATCCATAAATGATTATTTTAATTAGAAAGAGGAAAGGGAAAGCTTTATTTAAAGCCTACTTGTGAGTTCCTAGGTCAAACCATGTGGTAACTAGCATCTTAATTAGCATTGGGAGGAGGGGGGGCTGTCAAATTGATGTTGGGGTTGCTTGTCACAATCTGTTAACCATCCCCATTGTAACAATATACCCAGTAAGCTAAATGACATCGAAAAGAAGTTTGGATAGCACAGTACAGTCCAGTACAGTTTAATTTAGTAGAGCAAAGCAGAGTACAGTACAGTTGCGTTTAATTCAGTAGAGTAGAGTAGAATACAGTATATTAGAGTGCAGTGCAGTGCAGTGCAGCACAGTACCATTGAATTCAGTATAGTACAGTAGAGCAAAGTAGAGAACAGGACAGTTTAGTTTAATTCAGTAGAGTAGAGTACAGTACAGTATAGTACAGTTGAGTTTAATTCAGTAGAGTACAGTAGGATATAATACAGTACATTTTTGGTGCATTTCAATATAGGATTTACCCCAGTGTTTTTCCAAAACAATTTACATAACGATGACTGACTGTAAACCTTAACACCTTCACACAAAGCAATTGTTTTGATTATGCAAAGGTTATTGATTCTGCTCTTCACAAGTCCTCACTGTCTGCCCTAGCTATGGAAACCCTAGTATAACATAAGGGTGTACTGTACACACTAATGTAACATTGGTGTTATAGTTGAAAAGCAGCCTATGTAGGCTTACTCTACCCTACTGTGTTGTATCCTACTGTACTCTACTGTATTCTACTGTACTGAACTCTACTTTACCGTTCTGTACTCTACTGCACTCTACTGTACTGAACTCTACTTTACCGTTCTGTACTCTAATGTACTCTGCTGTGCTCTACTATGCTGTACTCCATTGTGCTGTTCTGTACTCTACTGTACTGTTCTGTACTCTACTGTACTCTACTGTACCGTTCTGTACTCTACTGTACTCTACTGGACCGTTCTGTACTCTAGTGTACCGTTCTGTATTCTACTGTACTCTACTGTACCGTTCTGTACTCTACTGTACTCTACTGGACCATTCTGTACTCTACTCTACCGTTCTGTACTCTAATGTACTCTGCTGTGCTCTACTATGCTGTACTCCACTGTGCTGTTCTGTACTCTACTGTACTCTACTGTACTGTTCTGTACTCTACTGTACTCTACTGTACCGTTCTGTACTCTACTGTACTCTACTGGACCATTCTGTACTCTACTCTACCGTTCTGTACTCTAATGTACTCTGCTGTCCTCTACTGTACTGTACTGTGTTGTCCAAACTTGTAAAACATAAACATCTATGATTGGTTCTGACCTGCCTGTCAAAACGGCGAATCACGCCACTCGGACTGAGAGTCAACAACATTCACACACACTCACACACACACCTGTTCCTGTTTGGGAAAGCATTCCTTCTTTTCAACAAAAGAAAAAGTGTTTTTTTCACCCTATCAATATATAAAATGTTCATCCAAATATCAGATGGTTACTGTTGTTGGTTTTTATTGAGCATTGATATGACGATTTGATTGGTTAAATAGCCATCATTAGCCGGCTTCCACCCGGTTACGCATCCCTGCACCTTAGAGGCTGCTGCCCTATTTACATAGACTTGCAATCACTGGCCACTTTAATAATGGAACACTAGTCACTTTAATCATGTTTAAATAATGTTTACATACTGCCTTACTCATCTCATATGTATATACTGTATTCTCTGCTGCTGTATTTTAGTCAAAGCCACTCCGACATTGCTCAATCCAATCTTTATATATTTCTTAATTAAAGATTTTACTTTTAAATTTGTGTGTATTGTTGTGAATCCTTTTTAGATACTACTGCAATGTTAGATACTACTGCGCTGTTGGAGCTAGAAACACAAGCATTTCGCTACACCCGCAATAACATCTGCTAAATATGTGTACGTGACCAATACAATTGGATTTGATTTGAGTGGCGGAAGAACTACAATGTCAAATCAAATATTCAACTACGTTAAATGTATTATTTATTTTTGTATTTATGTTAGATAGAAATGCTTTATTATTATGTTAGATAGCAATATTGTTCAATAAATAAAGGCTTTACTTTTTCTAAAACATTGTAAATTGTTTAAATTGTTGCTGAAAAACAAATTGTGTGACAACCAACCCCGGGATGTGTTTAATAGCTGTATTTAATGGCTTATAACTCCATGTTGGAATAAGATATGAGGGTAAAAACTATCCCCATTTCAACCCAATATTTCTCCTGATATTGAAAATGTCCATGTACAATATACTGTACTGGTGCTGAGAAATACACTAATTAGTAAAAAGTGTGACAACCAACCCCGGTCTCCTCTACATGTTGTGATTTAATGAGAACTTGTTTGATTATTTTGCAATATGCAGCATGACACATTGGGCAGAGGGAAGAGGAGATAGGATAGAAAGGTTAGCACAGGAAATAAAACTGTCTACCTAATCATGATACAGAGGTTTCAAGTGCCTGCAGATGACCAGCATATCTGAAACTACATCTGCATGGCTCAAAAAGCTCTTGAGCTACAGTAGCAGATCACGTCTAAAAGGCACTTCTGGATTATCCTTGGTATCACTCAGCACTCGCTAAACTCACATTGTAATAGCACTCCACCATGAACAAGCTGGTATATGCTTATTGTCCTCCATGGTGAGATTCTAGACATGCCAACTGTGCTTGAATCTCTGTTTGCTGAATGCTTTGGCAGGATTCCTTGAAGACCTACCCCAGAATGATGTCTGTCATTATGAATTCAGATCATTGAAACAAAGGAGGACTTGTACTATTCAAAATCGGATGGCATGGCTTTCTAGGGAGGGAGAGTTGCTATACAGAAAGATTCTAAGACCAGTTTTACAGTCTGCAACTGCAGCTGATGCCTAAAGCCTGTTTTTAGGAAGAAAAACTTATGTCACTGAGCAATGCGAGACTGTTGTAGTTAGTTTTTTTTTTATCATGACGCTACTGTGACAGGGAAAATACATATCTGTATGGGGGAAAGTGCTGTGTTATGTACACAGTTGCTAGCACTGTGGAACGAGGTACATTTTATTGCCAAGCCATGAAAGATGTTGTCATAGTTTGGCTTAGCTTCGTTTAGTTTAATAGGCGTCAATGCTGCAGATTTGAACATAATGGAATAGAAGTTGCATCAGAATAACCGCACTCAAAGTAATTAAGCATCATAGCCCTCCCCTCATCTTTTGAAATGCTGAATGGGAGTCCCATAAACAAAAGATCTTTGTACTTTCCTCCTAATACAAATTCAGGATCTCATCTAGTGACCCTGTGAGGCAAATTGATAACAAACTTCCATCTGGCATTGTAATGAAAACAGTGGAAAACTAGATTGATTCTGTCCATTTAGACGTCCTGCTGGTTATGGTTTGACCTGACCGGGTTGACCCATAGACTTGGGGTTGACCTCACTGGATTAGACCACCAGATCACCCTCTATTTTCCATGGCTGCACCCCAAACACAGAGATTAGGCTTGTTAGGGCAAGAGGTTGGTGTGGAGTGATAGGATACCGTTTTAGGACAGTTTCCAAGACTAACAAACTCTCGCCTCCCACACCCTTCACCATGCCTGAGCTGGTTAAGGACTCATCTCCTATCCTTAAAATTGATTCTAGCTTGCATTCTCTATTGCTGTTTTGCTAACTGTGTTTTCCCATTACTTCCTGCTCACTCTGCTTATGCTGCCAAATGGAGGATGACCTCATGCAGAGGGGGAAGTGGGGCTGGAGACGTACCATCTAGGTCCTGCAGGAGGACCGGGGACCAGCGGGAGGAGCTGGTACAGGGACCAGTGGAGGCTGATGAGGGGAGGGCGTCTCATAATAATGGATGGAACAGAGCGAATGGAATGGCATAATTCCGCTCCAGCCATTACCACGAGCCTGTCCTCCCCAATTAAGGTACCACCAACCTCCTGTGAGGGAGAGACAAGGAGAAAGGCACAGAAAGAGAGTGGGGAGAAAGGGAGAAAGGGATCAAGTGATTTATTCGAGGCTGTACGTTAAAGCGTCACATGAGAGGTTAATTGTATGATATGGAAAAAACCTTGGCCAACATCACAACGAATGAGAATCCACATAAAAGTTTAGAACATGTATTTCATTGTGGTCTTCATGATTATGGATGAAACGAAGACCGAGGTAGTGAGGTAGAATTTACAAAGGAAGGGAAACAGAAATAAAGAGAGAGTACAACTATATAGACAGATGGGGAGGACTTTGACAAGAAAAGGAGGGCGGGGGAGTAATACATATAACTGAATGATAAAAGAGAACTATAAAATACTGGAGTGCTGGAGTGAGGGCAGAAAGGGGACATTGTTTGTGTTCACAGCTCACCACTCTTAAAGAATTACACATTGGAGTCTCTGAATTCCAAGGAGTACATTGAGAATTGTGAGTGACAGCGGGCTCAGGCGGCCATTGTCATGAAAGGTTCATTCTACTGTTGTGAGGCCCAGATCACTGGCTTGAATCTGAACCCAATTATTGGATTAAAGAGTACAGAGAAACCCCTGTGATCCTCTTAATAATCCCTGTTTGCTTGGAGAACTGTCGTGAGGCCGGGCTGAGTGATTACACAAGGTCTGATCCCCTGGGCCTACCACGATGGCACAACATGGGCATAGAGAGTGGGTGTGTGTGTGTTTGTCCAGCTGCGCACTGACCATGCCAGAGGTAGCTAATAACCTACCTGTGACAGACATCATGCATAGATTTACAATGCTCTTTGTATGAGAGCTCCACTGTTACTATAAAAGGCTCTTATGATACTGTAATCTCTGTCAAATCCAATAGAACTCACCACTGTTTGCCCATAGGGAAAAGCTTATAAGGTATGAGCAGGGTGTTTGTACAGTATAGACGTGCAGGCTTTGTCTTGTGCCTACCACGGCAGACCATTTGCATGGAAATGTGATGTATGCCTACTCACATATACTCAGCGTGAACTCACTCATCTGGAATCTTTACTGTTTCCTCGCGGCTGAATCCGCTTTGCCTCAAACTCTGACTGCCACAAGTAATAAAACATATTAGCGAACATAAAACACAAAACAGTCAAGCTAGGCAAACATTAACGTAATCGCTTGTCAGCGCTGACTTATAACACAATAGGCAACGCTTTCATAATCTGTGTTTCTAAAATAGAATTTACATTTCCCCTCTATCCTGGTTAGAGTTGACAGACTAAACATTCACTCTGAAGAGTGGTCATACGATAAAGACAGCCATGTCCCGTGGGGGAAGGGGGGGGCTGCTTTGTTGGTTTAACTGAATCATCTAGAAAAGAGTAACTGGTTCAGGGAGAGAGGGGAAGAGAGAGGAGCCCCAAGGCCACTGACCCCCAGGACCTGTGTGTGGAGACAGGGTTCTTTAAAGAGAGATGTTTTTAACATTTTACAGGACCAAAATGTTTTTACAAAGCGCCCTCCTTCGCGTGAGTCTCTCTCTCCTGGGTGAGGCGTGAATCCCAGGTCAGGGCAGTAACCACGGTACTTCTGGCGGGAGTCAGTCCTGCAGAAATCCTGACCAGGAGCCTGTTTTTACAACATCTCACTAGGTCCTCCTAATTACACAAACTGAAAGAGAGCTGGAACTGGAGGAAATTTGGAAAATAGACAATGCTGAAAAAAATCCCAAATCTCATTGAAATATGATTAATGGTTCTAATTGGTCTGTTGATGCTCAATGTTGTGTACATGTATCATTGTAGAGACAATCCCAGAGAGGCATGAGTGTGGGAGAGGGAAAACTGACCTGAGGAACAAAAAAAAAGGAGCAGAGGGGAACAGAGGAATCTTAGTCGTTTTGATGCCAAACACACACAGAGGAAATCTCTCTCTCTCTCCCTTGCGCTCTCTCCTGCTGTGACACAGTTCATGTTTGCCCAAAGCCAGAGTGATACCATCAGTGGAAACGGCGAGGCTGCAGCCTGACGCACTTACACCTACAGGACTGTTTCTACCAACAAGATATAAGACCCCTTCATCATCATTCCGAGTTTAATGTGGCTTCTATTACCGGGGAAACTCCTGTAATTGACCATAACTTTGGCCTCAATTCCCTGTTCTCTCAACATATCCCTGGAGCACCTCGGAGAGAAGATGGATGTATCAGAAAACCCATTCATCACCAACACAGACTGCTGGTCGCTTGTTAATGTGAAAAACTCGTGAATCTGTCATCTCACATTCTAGCTCCTGGAGGCTTAAGGCAAGCTGTGACGAGCCATGCCAAAATAGTTCAAGGATGGGTGATAAGAGGCCAAAGTGTAAACCTTTGCTAGGTATGTGTGACATTCACAGTGAGGACGCATACACACCCACTTGGGGACAACAGCAGACACATTGTTTTTGAGAGAGCTTGAGTTCTGTCCTTGCTGGTAGATTCCACAGCTTTCCAGAAGGCGCTGTGTCTGTGAGTGGGACTTCTGTTACAGCGCCAGTGGAGGGTCACTGGGAGAATGAGCTGGGACATGCATTAGAAAAATCAAAATGTCCACATAGAGCCTAAGGGTAGTCACCCCCAAACAAACAAAAATCGGGGTCAGGAGGTAAATCTGACTGGGATGTGGGCAGGGAATGTATGAACACCACCATCACTGCCACAACATGCCCCAACATCTCAGGAATTCCTCAGCCTGCCTGTGGGCTATAATCACACCACTAATAAGGATAAATATGTCTCCGTTCAGGTGAGTTTCATCAAATCCTATATGATGGAAAACAGTCCAGATGGAGAAGTTGGATGGCATCCATTGCACCCCATACCTTAATTACTGTGTTTTTTTGAGACTGGGATAATCCACGTGGACTACTGGAAACTGCTTGCATTAGATATACAATAGCCTACAGTCGTGGCCAAAAGTTTTGAGAATGACACAAATATTAATTTCCACAAAGTTTGCTGATTCAGTGTCTTCAGATATTTTTGTCAGATGTTACTATGGAATACAGAAGTATAATTACAAGCATTTCATAAGTGTCAAAGGCTTTTATTAACAATTCCATGAAGTTGATGCAAAGAGTCAATATTTGCAGTGTTGACCTTTCTTTTTCAAGACCTCTGCAATCCACCCTGACATGCTGTCAATTAACTTCTGGGCCACATCCTGACTGATGGCAGCCCATTTTTGCATTATCAATGCTTGGAATTTGTCAGAAATTATGGGGTTTTGTTTGTCCACCTGCCTCTTGAGGATTGACCACAAGTTCTCAATGGGATTAAGGTCTGGGGAGTTTCCTGGCAATGGACCCAAAATATCGATGTTTTGTTCCCCGAGCCACTTAGTTATCACTTTTGCCTTATGGCAAGGTGCTCCATCATGCTGGAAAAGGCATTGTTCGTCACCAAACTGTTCCTGGATGGTTGGGAGAAGTTGCTCTCGGAGGATGTGTTGGTACCATTCTTTATTCATGGCTGTGTTCTTAGGCAAAATTGTGAGTGAGCCCACTCCCTTGGCTGAGAAGCAACCCCACACATGAATGGTCTCAGGATGCTTTACTGTTGGCATGACACAGGACTGATGGTAGCGCTCACCTTGTCTTCTCCGGACAAGCTTTTTTTCCGGATGCCTCAAACAATCGGAAAGGTGATTCATCAGAGAAAATTACTTTACCCCAGTCCTCAGCAGTCCAATCCCTGTACCTTTTGCAGAATATCAGTCTATCCCTGATGTTTTTCCTGGAGAGAAGTGGCTTCTTTGCTGCCTGCTGCCATTCCTGAGCAAGCTCTCCACGATCCTGCAGCTGAATCAACTTTAAGAGACGGTCCTGGCGCTTGCTGGACTTTCTTGGGCACCCTGAAGCCGTCTTCACAACAATTGAACCGCTCTCCTTGAAGTTCTTGATGATCCGATAAATGGTTGATTTAGGTGCAATCTTACTGGCAGCAATATCCTTGCCTGTGAAGCCCTTTTTGTGCAAAGCAATGATGATGGCACATGTTTCCTTGCAGGTAACCATGGTTGACAGAGGAAGAACAATGATTCCAAGCACCACCCTCCTTTTGAAGCTTCCAGTCTGTTATTCAAACTCAATCAGCATGACCGAGTGATCTCCAGCCTTGTAACACCTGTGTTAACGAGAGAATCACTGACATGATGTCAGCTGGTCCTTTTGTGGCAGGGCTGAAATGCAGTGGAAATGTTTTTTTGGGGATTCAGTTCATTTGCATGGCAAAGAGCGACTTTGCAATTAATTTCAATTCATCTGATCACTCTTCATAACATTCTGGAGTATATGCAAATTGCCATCATACAAACTGAGGCAGCAGACTTTGTGAAAATTAATATTTGTGTCATTCTCAAAACTTTTGGCCACGACTGTACATTATAGGCTGCTTAATAAGTCCATGTCTGTTGCTTTTTTTGCAACTGTATTAGGGACTAAGAATTTTAAGAGCCTTTTGCAATTTGTATTTTTCAGCATCTTTTCGGCTCTAAATGACAGATGGCATTTGATATAGCCTCAGTCTATTCACATTTGATTCACTCCCCAACCCCAGTGCCAAGGTCTACTCCTGACAGGAGAAACAAGTTAACAGTTTCACTTGGACTGTTTGCAGCTGGAGGACACAATGATCTTGACTTGAGGGCTTCAGAATGTTTCGTATGTGCTCTGCCAGTACCCATCTTCTCTCACCATCCTAAAAGCACATTTGTCCAGTTGAGACATGTTACGTTTTTTAGTGTACAGCAGGGGCGCTAGGACCGTGAGGGAGAGCGCCTCTAAATGTATTTTCAGTAAAATTTTCAGACAGTTATTTGTAAGCGCGTTTGAGCCGGACAGCGGTTGAAGCGACTCGCACTGACGGACAGTCACTTTGAGTAGGAATGAATATAAGCCAATAGTTGACTCTCATCAATAAACTTTGCTTTGACCGAATTGATTAGGACACGTTATCAAAGTGGCGACTCGCTCTCTGCAGGACTGTGAAGAGAAAGACAGATATACCTGTCACACTGAAGCGATGGGAGAAATCTGGAGAATTGATATGTCCGATAGTTTTGAAGGGGGCGAAAACGTGAATTGGATTTAAACACAGACTAACTTTTTAACAAAAAGGTACAGTATGACATTTATTGTCATTCTAAGTAGCCTAATAATTTGATAATCGTTATTTTGAATATAGTTATAGCTGGTTTGTTACCAGGAGGCTACATTGTAACATCACTATGTTTAGCCTGGGAAATGTGCTGCAAAGTAACTAATATTGTTGCTCCACTACTGTAAGTGAACGTTTCATTGCTAAACATGAACTTTTGCCAAAGTCAACCCCCCCCCTTTTTCAGTGAATTGAGTATACTGCCTCCCAGCACTATTCCCCTGTATTGGTGCAACTCAATAGTGACAGGGCAAGGTAAACATCATGTGTTGTCTTTGGGGTCTAACAACAACCCAATGAGTGGACATGGCACAGTACCACATTCACTCATGATGAATGAGGTTGGTGAATGACAAAAGACCCAGTGAGGGGGTTTTCAGGACAAAGCTCTGGCCCTGGGAAGCAGGTTGATCTCAGAATTCCAGAGTCTTCACTCAAGGGTCAAAGATGAGATGAAGAATGCCGACAACAGCTTTCAGGTGTACATATATCCATTATTCAAATGTTTATGTAGCTTATATAGGTGCATTGGTGCTTGTTATCCTCTCAGGATCCCTCAGAGGGCTATTTGTATTTGTATTTATTATGGACCCCATTAGCTGCTGTCAAGGCAGAGCTCCTCTTCCTGTGGTCCAGCAAAACTTTGTGACATCGGCTGATGTAAAATGGGGTTTATAAATACATTTGATTGATTGATTAAGGAAGTTATACAATTTTAAAAACATTACAATACATTCACAAAAGATTTCACAACACATTAAGTGTGTGCCCTCAGGCCACTACTCTACTACCACATATCTACAACAAAATCCATGTGTACGTGTGTATAGTGCGTATGTTATCGTGTGTTTATGCATGTGTCTGTGCATGTGTTTGTGTCTCTTCACAGTCCCCGCTGTTCCGTAAGGTGTATTTTAATCTTGTTTTTTTAATCTAATTTTACTGCTTGTATGAGTTACTTAATGTGGAATAGAGTTCTGTGTAGTCGTGGATTTGTGTAGCACTAGTATAGTACCCGCTGAGAGGGCTATAATCATCAGCTTTGCTTGTCAGAAATGGGATCTATGTGGAAATGGGGAAGGTCGTTCCATTCAAATTGCCAAATGAAATTGACTGGAATTGAAATGTATTTGAAATGACTGATGCAAGGTGCTGACAGAGTTAGTGGAGGTCCAGTGCCTTAGAGAGGATTCAAAAAGGCTGTTAGGCTGTTTGGCTCTACAATGTGTTAGAGCCGGAAGATCTTTCTAATGTGGGGATCCGTTTACTGTTGTGTACTTTGGGACTTACAATGGAGGGTCACCCAAACCAAACTCACCCTCCGCAGATTATTGGAAAATGGAATAAAGACTCACCATGATATTTCTTGACGTATATTATCCATTATTTTGGATCGTCCATCAAATGATTGCTGATTATAGGTTAGTGTGGTTAGATGTGAGATTCTACTTGATATTCTATCCATTTTCCCCAATTAAAGCTAATCTGTCTCAGACCATGGAAACTATAAAGGTTACAGCCTGTACAGACTTTAATAGCATTAGAAGTGGACACTCTTGTTAAGTCCTCTCTGACATGTTTGTAAAAATGTCCTCACAAATTGAAAGGAACCCAATAGAAGATGGCTAAATGTAGATGCTTGATGTGTAGGGGATTAGAGACCAGGGGTGTGTGGTGACTGCTGTTTTTGACTGCATAGCAGTGTAGGTCAGTAACACCTAAAATGGAGTCCCTGGGCTACATCTATTCAAGACATGAGCACCTTTGAGTAACTGTATCTTCTCTGTCGACACTATGATGATACAGTTGTGTGGTGGGAATTGCCTGTTTTCGCCTACACCTTTCCCCTGCCTCTCTTTGTATGCCAATGCCTATTGTTCCACTTTTAAGCTCCACTAATACCTGGCATGAACATGAGAGGGGATCAGAGACCAGGGTGTGGTGACTGCTGTTTTTGACTGCATAGCTGTATAGGTCAGAGTGTGTCCTGATCTTGTCCGTTTACACTTATAAGATCTGATCAAAATCAGTTCGCAATGCGTCTTTTAATCGTTTACGCCTATCTGAAAATGTGGGCATAATACGAATGTGGACATTATCTGGACACAAGATGCATGTTAGCACCAGGTATAAACAGGTCTTGAGACACCTGCTCTCTTCTACGCCACTAGAGCCTGAGGGTCCATAGTTCTCCTACCTATCGAGCTCCCCCTGGACCCTCTGAGCCTGCCTACGACACTCATACATAGAAAGGTAGTTCATGTTTAACGGCAGACACCACCTTGCCCCAGAGCCTTATCATAAATATAATTTGAGACGCCCTTCTCTTTCCGCATAGCAAGCTGGAATGCACGTCCTCTCCCCTTCGGTCCACCTATCCTCCCACTCATACAAGACACGGTAGCCAAGATTCAAAAAGTTATGATACGAGTGAATTTGCAGACAAATAAGCTGTGCAACCATAAGCAGTGTCCTAACAAAACAACCAATATCCAATGTGTGCCCCAACAGCCACTTTCCTTATGTACTCTTATCTTGTGTACATAACCAGATGGCTTGTATAACAAACCTCTCTTTGAGCACTAAGACCACCAGCAGAACTGACATTTTAATGCTTGTCATACCCTTGTAGCGTGGTTTAAAATGACATTTTCTGAATAGCCCACAGTATAGACATGGAACAAGAGCTGCATTGTAACCTATTCAAAGAAATGAAAATTCAGACCTGCATTGCGACATGAGCCTGCATTAGCTGATCCCGCGTGTATGAGCTCTGAGCGAGGGGATTTGGAAGCCATGTGTCAGACTGAGAGTGGACTGGTTTTATGGGGGATTATGGGTTGAGAGTGTTTGTGAATGATGTACTTAAACTGGGGAGACAAGCCAGTAAAGCCGGTGTTCTCCACACCATTGTGTTTCATTAGTGATGATCTGTTTTTAAGCGTCTTTAATCAAACAAGGTTTCTGCAAAGTCCATGACATTCCTAGTTCATCTATACCCTACTGTTCCTCACGGATAAGTATATTCCTTTTTTGTGTGTCTTTTGTGTATTGTTGTGGAGTGTACATTAAATGTTTTTTATGTTTTTCATTTCAGTGTTTTGCTCAATGACCATGTATCCACATCCAAACTCTGGCCTGGCTCATCTCTCCATCTTAGTCCTGCTCCTCTCACTCCTCCTCCCCCTCTCTCTGCCATCTCGAGCCCCTGTCCACCAACACCCCGTCCACCTCCACCTCCCCTCACTGGTGCCCCATGCACCCCTGCCCCTCTCCCGCTCTCGCTTCAGTTCCCAGACTCAACTGGACTTCACCACTCACTGCAATGCCAGCTGCTACCACAAAGGAGAGCAAGAGAGCAGGCGAGAGCACCTGACTGAGCAGCTGGCCTTCGAGACGCTCTATGCAGACGGTTCTCGTACCCTCACCACTGTGGATGTGAAGGATGAGGATGATTATGAGGGCACCATCAGTCCTGCCATTCAACCTCCACCAACAAGAGGACGTAGAGTTACCAGTAGGCACAAGCGTCAGAAAAGACAGATCTACGGGGCTGATGGACGCTTCAACATACGCGGTGACCACTTCCTGTTGGACTACCCCTTCTCCACAGCTGTGAGGATCTCCACCGGCTGCACTGGGGTCCTAGTGTCTCGACGCCATGTCCTGACCGCCGCCCACTGCGTGCATGATGGGAAGGACTACGTCAAGGGAGCCCGTAAACTGAGGGTAGGCTTCCTGACTCCTCCGTACATCAACGGCACCAAGCCCAGCCAGACCCCCACCAAGAAGCCCCTGGTGCGCTGGGTCCGGGTCAAACGCACCCGTGTCCCCAAGGGCTGGATCCAGGGCCCCCAGGAGGTCAGCATGGACTTTGACTACGCCCTCTTGGAGCTGCGCTGGCCCCACCGCCGGCCCTTCATGCGTCTGTCTGTGGCACCCTCCTCTGACGACCTGGCAGGGAAACGCATCCATTTCTCTGGGTTTGACAGTGACAGGCCTGGGGAGCTGGTCTACCGCTTCTGTCCTGTGGAGGACGAGTCTAACGACCTGATCTACCAGCACTGTGATGCCCGGCCGGGGGCCAGTGGCTCGGGGGTCTACGGCCGCGTGTGGGACACGGCTCTGGAACGCTGGGAGAGGAAAGTCATCGGCATCTTCTCTGGACACCAGTGGCTGGAGATTGATGGGGAGAACCACGACTACAACGTGGCTGTGAGATTCACCCCGCTGAAGTTTGCCCAGATCTGTTACTGGGTGCATGGGAACCGAGTGGACTGTAGTCAGGACTGAGAGAGAAGGGGAGGGGGGATGGCCTATAAAAAAAAGAGGCTATGAAGTCCATGACAGATAACTATTTAAAGTAAGCACAAAATCCTTTAAAGGAGATGTGGAGAGGAAATTACTCTCCAACTCAGTCTATAAAAGGCTAAGAGTGAAACGGGATTTAATCCTAATAAAAATAAAACATCTACAATACTATCGAAGAAAACATGACTGCTAAACCTTCATGCACCATAACCGGTTTCCCTTGGAGGTGTTAACCACTGACTAGGAGCCTTGCTGTTTTAGAACTATGGTAGCAGCCATTAACTTTATACTTTGGAATAGTATTGAACAGCTTTAGCCAATGGAGCAACTACTGGACTTGTTTTTTTTTTAATAGATATCATACTCTCCCTTTGTTCTCTGTAATACTGTGGCTGCATGTTTGCAACATTTAGGATCAAATGTACGGGTGTGGAGTTGATTTTACAAAGAGATGTGGGGAGGGGACTGCTTATTTGTTTAGGTAACGTCGTTTAAGCATGTGAATGATTTTGGAAAGTACAGGGACTTCTCATTCTGGGTTAGAAAGACACCTGTAAAATATATACTCGGCCCCAGAGGCATATCTAGCCACACTGACAAGATACGGCGCCTCAATACACCAAACATGTCAAAAAGGGTCAACGGTATCAATGGTGAAATCAGCAAAAGTCCAATTCTGAAAACCTAAGGGAGTTTCTTACTCTGAATGCTGGCAGTATAAACTACTTGCTTTCAAGCGGGTTAGGGGGTGAAAATCTGAATGTTGGTGATATTTTTTTGCAAATGCCTATTTTAATAAACTAAAAGATTTATCATTAATGGTTGTGTCAGTTATGGAAACCAACAGGTATACAAAGAATGAGTTGCTACTTGCTACTGTAAAATGGAATCCACTTTTCAGAGGAGTTAGCGCCCTCATGTGGTCAGTATTTAAACATTTAGGATACATGATGCCATTGGTCTTTAAAAACCACTAATTGTGTCAATTTGACAATTTCTGACAAATAAAACTCAATCAAGCCGATGTTAAAAGTTATACATTGCACAGAATACCAAGTTCACCAATTACAAATAAAAGCATCACTAACTGCCCAGTGTAAGCAGGTTCCTGGACCAACCAATCATTTAATAGATCAACTAAGTGACAATTTATTCAGATATTACCCAGACACTTGACAGTCAATTACACAGGCAGCCCATTCCGATCTTTTGACCAAGTATTGTCAAAATATTTTCTCTCATTGGCCAAAAGACCAATAATTAGGCAAAAGATCAGAATTGGGCTGCCTGTGTAAAGGCAGCCAATAGGACATCAATATTTTTGCCTAAAACACTCAGACATCCACATCTTCCATTTGGACAGGCTAAATTATCAACCTTATTAGCTTGTCATTCCTCAAATCACAAGCTAGACCAAAAAAAGGCAGAGTACAAAGTTAGTTTAGTGCCTTTTTATTAGAGATAAGGAGACGATACAAAACATCCACCATTCAATACCAGTCTAAATTCTGAACACTGGCTGTTCAAATACATTGCCCCCATCTTACCTTCACACTAACCCCACCAGATCCTGTTGTATAAGGAATGTGTTCAATTACTACATCAATGCCATGTTTTATTTAACTCAGAACTGGAAATAAAAATAACTGGACTCGCTTAAAAAGTTGTGTAATTTGCATGTTCACCCCCCCCCCCCCCCCCCCAAAATAAACCGTGCTCTCCCGGAGAACGTCGATGCGTCACGTGTTATCGATCAAGCATTAATGGTCTTGTACTACACCTAGTCTCAACTACACACACACTTAGAAAACTTAACTAGAAGTTTGGCAAAAAAAGGTAGTTGTATAATTAACAGTATCTTGCTGGAGCCAAGTTGGAATTGTAACAGTTGTTGCCCTGTCCCCTTTCTCTGCGATCATCATTCTAGCGGAATCCAGACAGAACAAAACCCTGTCCTCAAACATTTACATATTTAGTCTTCATACTCATCATCCTTCATCAATTTTATATATTTTTTATTTTATTTATCTTTTTATTGCTTTTTCTTAGTGTACGTTTTGTTCGTGGTCATCATGTCGTGTGAACTGGAATGACAGGCTGCATTTGTGGAATTTGAAAACTGTCACTTTCACCCCCCCCCCCCCCCCCAACAGTCCCACAAATGATCCTGGTCCTGCTTTGCCCCTCCTCCCAACCATATTGGAATGAACAGCCAACCCCTTCAGATGTCTGGCTTCAGTTGAAGCCTGGGGCTAAACTTATAGAGGGCTTCCTTCCAGGGTGATTACCGATGAGCCGCCAAGCTTGTCGGCAAGGGTGCGCCGGTCCTTGATGTCTTCCAAACCGTTCACTTGCCACTCATGCTTGATACCTGAAACGGAGGGAAGATTTTGCTTCACATAGAACACAAGGCATATTAAAAATATATGTATAATGCAATTACAGAGTTAGGGTTGAGCAAGGAGATGCCATTTAATTTGAAGAGAACCCACAGAGCCCAAAAGGTCTATTACTTCTGCAACTGTCAGTGCTTCTCACCTGTGAACTTCTTCTTGATGGCATCCTTTGAGCTGGCGTAGATCATCTTGCTCTTCAGGGGAGCGCCATCTGGGGCCCTATGAGGGAGGGGTAATGGTTTAACCATTGTCCCAAGTGTAGAAGCCAAGCGATTGAACCGTCAAGTGACACCATAGCAGAAAATGTACAACGCCCCCCTCAGCCTACACCCAAGTCTAGCCGAGCCCCCTTCTCTCATTCCTCACCAGAAGATGAAGACCAGGTCCTCTTTTTTGGTCTCCTTGGTCTCGTAGGTGGCGTCGTAGAGGGCGTAACGGCAGTCATCTGGGGGCAGCATCTTGACGAAGTGCAGGTAGGGGTCCTGGACCGTGACACCCACATCTCCTGTCAGGATCTCTTGGCCCTCCTCCAGGATGATGTGCTTCTTGTCCTCGCTCAGGCAGAACAGCACCGCCTTCTTCCTCTTCTTCTTCTCATCCTCGTTCGCCTGTGCCTTACGCACCTTCATCTCGTTGAAGACTGTGATAACGTCATCTGTCACTGTCACCCCGGAAGCCTGCGCAGAGAGGGACAGAGAGAGGTCAGTGAGAGTAATCACATGCATCTGCCTTGGACTTCTCACATTGCAGGAACGCACCCTTCAAGGACTGCCGATAAATGGAATCAATAGGGAGGTAGATGCACAATGACTAGCAGTTATGAACAAATGGCCATTAGTCCTATGGGTGGGGGGCACCATAAGGCAGATTTTAATCCTCTGGTTTCTATGACCTCTACCCACATGATCTGTCAAGATAAATGGGGACTGTACAAGTCCCCATCCATGGCATTGACCAGAAAAGCATGATGTACAGCATGGCACGCATTACTCAGCAGGCGTGGCATTCAGAATAAGGCACAGGGTTTAACCCCTTTTTCAAACTTGGACACAATCTGGAGAACCCACACCAAAATCTCTGATGAATAAGGGATACCTGTAGCTGTGAGGGGGACAGTTGAATGTTGGTCAGTCTGGTGTACCTCTGTAAATAAAGTAACATGCCAAAGGTGCATTGATAGATTGCCACTGCCTGATAAGGGCCAGTAACAGGTGTCTCTGAAAAGGGCAGATAAACCCGGTTACACAAGGAGGGTTTTTCCTCCTACTATAAACGTGTACAGTATGTGCGAGCCAGCCATGCCACGTAAGTAACTACTTTAAAAATAGCCATGGGAGTGAAGGTGGGGACAGGAATTAAGCCTTAGAATGTGTGGGTCGGTCACAGACAATGGATCCTCTGTGGGGGAAAAATAAATAGGCCACATCCGAGTCACAACAGCCCTATAAACCTTGCTCAGGTATTCTGATTTCCATTAGGGCATTTTACCCAACAGGTATCACATCAACCCATGCAGGAACCGGCCAGAGGATGTTACCAAGTGTCAAAACATCCCTCCGCCTGGCAGGGTTTTGGCCAATCCTTTCATCAGCCTTCTGCTAAATCAGGTAGACTAGACACTCTTTTCACCAAGTAAAGCCACATCCATACAACAGAGGCGGCCTTCATTAAAAATGCACTCCTGGCTTGAGAGTGGCTACATGCCTTCCAGAGCCCTGCCACTGTAGTGACCCACTTTGAAGTAATTTGTGTGTGAAGGGTGTGGGCCTGTTTGCTCTGGGCGTGAGGATGGCCAGGGCCTGTGAGACCACACTAGGCTCAGGACCTAGTCACCTAGTGTTGAGTTTAGATACAAACATCTGGATTAGAGACGTCCTGTTCAGAACGGAAAATACTTTGCAAGAGTATTAGAAGTGCTGCCGGGGAAAGACTTCCATTTCCAGGGCAACCATTTTTTCTAGGAAGTGCAAGGCACCACTACCAAGGGTGAAGAGGCCAGAGTGTTTGAAGAGCAGCCAACTGCCATGCAGCTCCACTTAATCCTGCTGATCTTCCAAAACAATGAGCACTCCTGTTACTATTCTGAGAGCTCTTCAGACAATGCATGTTTCTTCACACTGCAGCAAGCCACACCACAGACTAAAGCACTGACTGAGGATAACTGTATGAAAAGACAAATACCCAGAAGCCAGTGGAGATTATACCCTTTTAGTCCCTCCATGCAGAAAACATTCTTTTCAGAGCAATAGAGATCCCTTTCTTCCTGCAATAAAATACCACAGAATGTTGCCAAAAGTTAAGGTTCAAGTAACAGCACACAAGACAGACAATGTCAGGTTCGTGACTACAAAAGGTAGTTCTCCAGACTGACCGTCAGTTGAGGTGGTGAAAAGGGACAATGCATTTTATTCCAATTCACTTGAAATCAAGTGTAACAAAAACCTAAAATAATCCTTCACCAAGTAGCTATAATCAAGAAGAAATTATTTAACCCAATAATTTTACTTCGCTTGTCCTGCGTCTGTTCAACTGCACCCATAATAGGGCACTAAAGACTACTGTGGGCTCCTCCGGAATAGCTGGGACAGAACCAGCACTTCCTTCAGCCTAAACCTTGGACCCAGCCAGCTCACTACTCGGCAGGAACAGGGGCCAATCGTGTCCAACAGTGACCATTCATTCATTCATTCATCATATACACAATAGAACCAAAGCATTGATGTCATGTTGTAATACATTATTCACATGATCAAGAACGGTACATAAAGGACACACAAATGAACAGCAAGTGGGAAAATATAATCTCTAATCGGTCGACTAAATTGAAAGTAATCGAGATCCCCCTCCACAATCAGTCAGATTCACCAAATTAAGAACATAATTTAATATCATGCGGAAAGCATGACAACAGAAACCAGAATTTGCGCTTTTGGACAAACATGTTGATAATTCGACAAGTTTATTCAGCGTTGAACCTAGGTACGTTGAGTGAGACAGAGGTGCGTGCCACACAAACATTTGACGAATTGTTTATTGCGTATGCTACAGTAGATTGCCGTTCGTAAGCATCCCGGCACTTCGTTCCGACGCACCACTTGCCAAAAGTTGATGCGTAGAAACCAGGAAGAACGTCGTGGGAAACGCTTGCTAACGACAAAAGGACCGCTTGCAAAACCTTTAGCGTTAGCTCGTGGAATAACGGTGACACCCGACAATTTTTCACCTTCGCCTGACTGTTATAACGTTACCCATCACTAAATAAAAGTTACACCGGATAGACATTTAATAAACTAACGTTAGTTGCCTACTGTTCACAATAGAGAAAAGGTTCAAAAATGCTCTTTGCACCAAAAACCAGGGTGGGGCCATGAATGCAGTGATGGCACATGTGCACTATATAAGGCAAAACGATGTCGAGAAAATACCAGACCGCAAACGCGATTATTTTCACATGTTGCAAACAGAAGTCCCATCTATAATTAAAGCTAACGTTAGTCAATTGTCATGGCACCTACGCAAGTTAGTTCGCTAGTTATTAAAAACAAAGGGGCTCGTGCGACCGGCGGAGACAAAGGAGGTGGAAATCAAATTAGCTACATGTTAGCCATTTAGCAAGCTGTGTAGGCACAGAAATTACACTCCGTTAGCCATGCTAAACTAGCCTTTAGTACCGGCAAATACAAGGCCAGAGTGTGCTAGATAGCTGGCAAATTCGAGGGGGTGGGTTGTACTGGGCCGTAGCTAACTAATTAAACTAGATAGCATATTCGGTGATAAGTGACTGCTACTTGCAACTCGGTGCTTACAGTGCTAGACTGGGCATTAGGCCTTAGTGACGGAAGATTGGGTGATGGAGGAAATGGCGCCAGGCAGTTTTTGGGTCGTTTTCTTTCCATACAAAACACGTCCTATGCTAGGCGATTATAACGTCAAGAGACGAGCAAACATCTGCATAAAACACGTGAGTTAGGCACAGTCACCTGAATTATTCAAAAGTATTTTAAAACAAATTTACTACCATCCAAGATTCAATATTCAACTAGGAAACGTTCCAGAACACAGCATAGCAGTCACAGCTGACCCGACAATCTGATGATGCTGTCGGTTTCATCTCAAAATAAACTCACTGTTCACTAGCTAAAATCAACAAAAAATGCTTAAACACAGTAATGATACTTGTGTATATATATATATATTTTTGTTTTCAATGACATAGCTAGTTGTTAAATGTAAACGTACCATAGCTGTCTGAATTGGTCGGCGTCTGGTTAGAAATTGAATGAGCTGTGATGCAGTGTCGATCTCGCACACACTTGATACAGCACGTGGACGCGCTTAGCTGCGCGTGCTTGATGGCGGGGTGAGAAGCGCGAGCATCTCCAGGAAAGAGTGGTCGTTAGTTTTAACATGGAGCATGGTGGGATTAGAAATTCAACATTTTTGACAAACGTTTAAAATAACATGTTAACAAATAAACAACATTTATATAAAATAGAAGTCTATTTTCATGTTTTATGAAATTAGAATTGCACGGATGCGAGGATGAGTATCCCTTAATTCTCAAAAGATGCTGCACGTTGTTGCTTTTATGCCTGAGGCCGGCCACTGACATTCACTTGACAAAATATTTGGGGAAACATTCGCCCTGCATCACAGTGATTCTGTGAGTACAATATAAGACTACGGACACGTATGCTATTCAGATACGAGAATAATTATTTATCATGGTATAGGATCCACAATAACTCAGTATTCGGTCTCATTTGCTCTTTCTCGCCTCACCACACCCCCTCTACAAGGATTGTTGAACTCACTTCCAAATATGGAAGCGAATGGTGGCAGCGGCAGTGCACGCGCCTCGGTTCAACAAGGCAGCCCGCGACGCCGATCACCATATAAGGAAACAAGGACATGATTTTCGCTATAGCAAATTTCACTGCGCAGTACATACTGGTGGGAGCAGCATTGTGGAGCATAGAAAGGAGTGACAGCAAGAGGGGGGAAGTAGGAGGGACAAAAACAAAATAAAAAGAGGGAACGGCTCCGCCACTGGAGTATGAATGGATAATAACCCCTTTTCATTCGGTTACAACGAAGCAGTGTACAACACAAAAACCTGTCCGTTGGCACGCCCACCCTATGAATTAATTCAATAACCCTGCTTGATGCCAACTAACAGTAAGAGGTGATTGATTCATCTCATAAGATTGCTATCTTCATAATATCAATAATGTCATCAATCTTCTGTAGGCCTATATCCATTCTGACCCACTCAGTAAAAGGAACAACAGAATAATTGAATGAAAAACGTTTTTGGCTTGACATAGGTGTATATATATATATATATCCAATTTATAGTGAAATAGGTATATGAACTCGTCAAGAACTCAACCAAACATACAGGTCTTTTGCATTTTATTTGGCTTAAGCAATACTTATTCTAAAAAAAGTAAATAAAACATAGTTACCAAGGCCACAAAACAATACTGCAAAAGATGATTAAAAAAAGCAATGAATTTCATGCATCTACTGTAATGTATATTTTTATTTGTTGAATGAGTTAAAACGTAACAGTACAGAGAGGAGGGAGAGTGCAATAGTAAATGCGGAAAAAAACTCCAATTGTTTGCCTCAACAATGGAATGGAACATAGACATGGAATGTACAAAAAGAATGTCAGAGACAATACAACTTTTAGAACTATGTATAATTATTTGGATTCTGAGGACAAGTAAGGTCTCTTGCCTTTCATTGTACCCCTATGCTTATGGGTAATTCTTTGGCTGACAGGTGACCAAGGGCCTCATATTACCCATCACTTGTTTACACACAAACCAGATTTTTTTTCAAGTTCTCAAATGATCACAATCTAATTTCAAGTTATCCTCTGTATAGTGAAATCTTACATATAATATGGATAATATATCTTTGGAGCATTCATTCATCAAGTAAGTGCCACTTAACTAACATTTCTCAACCAACCATTCAATGTCAGAAGTAACGCAAGACATTTTTGGTCAAGGGAGAACAGTGGTGCCTCTAAAGTGGACTTGTAAAAACATAAAATGAGAGATATTACAGTATGATTCCAAGCCTGGAATAAAACACAAAAGCAAAAACAGTACAACATGGAATCCCTGACATGGATAAGGGGAAGCAAATAAGGAGCATGCTGCAAAACTGGGAATGGGATGGAAGGCCACAGAGCGGTACAAAGAGACCAGCATAAAGTCAAGAAGATCTGGCTACATGTATACCCCATTACAGCACAGCATAGTTCAATTCCATCAGGAGGATAAACTGCTCTAGTCTAATTTGACTTAAAAGCCTCCATGCAAGCCTCTTAGTAATAAGCATTGGTCACAAAGGATACATAGATTATGATGCATTGAAATCCATGGCATGTCCAATAACAATGCATTACTTGGGTCTAGGGTGTCTAAGTAAACATCACTGGGTTGTCTTTACAGACAAGGAGGAGTGTGCGAATGGCAGTGTCAGTCAGAGTTAAAAATAGGTCCAGAGGATTAAACAACCCCATGGGTATGAGATAATGCACCTTTGCCCCAGATACTCTGTAAGACTATATGGTCTCATCTTGATGTAGATAGAGTGATGTAGTGTAAAATTGTGCGATTGAAAAAATGCTGGTGTATGTGCATTATGTTGACCTCCCACTGCCATTGTAATCATGTGTTGGTGTTGTAACTGCACCTTGACAGTGCTATATGTCGGTTCCATGTGATAGCATGGTAAGGCTTTAGTGCTGGGATGTGTGCATGTTGTATTGCAATGAGATAAAGAGGCCATCTAGCTGGATTTCTTCATCTTAGCCACCGCTGGCCTCGACTTATTCAACACCACAGTGGCCTGAAAGACAAGGACATAATTAAATTGCATTGAATGAAACATTTAAATAAGGGTACTTGAATTACTTCTAAGGACATTTTGATTCTTACCAAAAGTTCACAAACAACTATGCCTAGCTATTTTTTTTACAGTCCAACTGCATACTCTGTGCACCAACTGTAATGGGCCTTGTCTCATGTCCCACCCACACTTACAATTCAAAATATGTTCTCACCTGCTGCAATATGACACCTGCCGTCTGGTCGATGGCTCCCCCCAGCCCCCGGTATTTTCCCGAATAGCGTATGAAGGCCCAGGTGAGCATGGCGACCATGGCCAGGCCCAAGACACAGTCACATGCAAAAGCAATGGTAGCCAGGCCGATGAAGAGCAATAGCCCTGACAGCACGTACAGGAAGCACACAAGGACAAACAGCACTGCAGGCGTCCGGAATGCAGTGAAGACATTCTTTGACTTTCAAAGAGAAATAAAATAAATTATTAATCAAAATGTTTATCTGTAAACTTAACTTCAATAATTCTACCTTTTATGTATCCGCAGTAAATTTAAAATGGAAAATAAAATGTTTACTGACAAAAATGGATCTGGTGCCAAGTGGGTTGTGAGTCAGTCTCTCTTACCTCATTGTGCTTTCTGAAAGACTGCCACAGCTCTACCAACTCGGCCTCAAGCTGGTCTTGGTAGCGGTCACAGAACTCCTGTCCTCCCATCTTCTTGGTGGAGGAGAAGACATGGAGGGACTCCTGGAGGAAGAAGTGGTGCTTCTCCTCCAGAGATGCAGGAGCCACATAGGGAAGGTCTCCCCCGCAGACCTTTAGGACGATAGATTAATACAGAATGCAAGGCCTTAAGTGTTAAGATGAATTATTCTTTCAGATGAAAAAATGCACATAGCTTTCTTTGCCAAGAACGCAAACCCACCTTCTCCATGTTCTTGTAATACTGGTCTTTGGCTGCCGCCACGGCTGCCAGGTTGTTGGCCTCTGCTGTGGCCTTGTGTGAGAGAGATGCAATGTACATTTACTGGCAGTGGACTAGTGACATTGAACAAAAACTCAAGACTAAGAACCTCCTCAAATATGAACATGTCTGTTGGAAGAGCAATACAGCATTTACATTACATCTCTCAAAGAGGTGTAATGCTGAAATCTAAGTGATAAATGGGTGTGTACCAGCAGCATGGACTTTGGGTGTGGTAGGTCTTCACCCTGGTAGATCTTGATGTACGCCTGAAATCAAACATTCCACTGTCAAACACAACATAATGATACAAACCTGGCAGTCAGAGGGCTAAAAACACAGTCTCACCTTGAAGAACTCCAGCAGGCCCCTGCAGGTGACTTTGTTGCCGTTGATCTCTTTCTCAGCCAGGTTGTCTGGATGCAGCAGTGTGGGGATGAGGTGCCGAAGCCCCTCTTTAAACTCTGGAGCCACATCTGACACACAGGTTTGAAACCGATTAAGTTTCTTCCTCAGACACTCAGGTGGTTATCATTAGATGGATTAACAAGGTGGACAAGGAGTAACCATACCACTAAGCTGGCCCTTGAAAGCGGGGCTGGTGGCAACCTTCAACCCAGGATGTGGTAGCAGGAAACAGTTGATGGAGGTGAAGCAGGAATGAATGTGTTCCCTCACTGTCTGTAGTTCCTCATGCTGGGTCTCTTTCACCTGCACAACATCACAAATACTGGTTACTATCACCAATGCACACTTAAACCTGGCAAAATGTACTCTCTCGTCTTACACAGTGCAGCACCAACAATTTCAAATTGTACCATAAAAAGGGTCTAGTACCTGTAGACGTTTATCAAGGAACTCACTGCCTCCCTTCAGACCATATGTATATTCATAGGGAAAGCTCCAATCCCTGATTAGGAACATCAGAGACTGAGAAAATGGGAGAATGGAGCGACCAATATATATTAAAAACAAGGCACATATAATAATGCACTTTTAGTTAGCAAATATTATACCCTAAGCAGCAAGCAAAGTCAAAAGGAACTTAAAGTTGATTGGTCTAGATTCTAAATAACCAATTGCTTTGTATTTATAAGACTTTTGGTTCTCATACCTGAAATGGCTTCAGGAAGATTTCATCCATGGCAAGGCGTCCATACTCTGTGAACAGCTGGAAGAAGACAGAACATAAAGGATGTCCTTCATTATGCAGAGGAAATCAAATAATAAATGACAAAAATGTACTTTAGGTACATTCAAATTCTCTGATTTTGAATGAGCACATTGATATCCAAAACCCGTGACAGGTTTTTCAATTCCCTGATATTTCCATGCCCTTGGGGAGCAATGTTCTCAGGCTGTGGAACAGGTAGAACATGTTAGTCTGTCTGACACCAAACCACATGGCACAATGTGAACTGTGTACACACTGGTCACAGGTCTGAATACCCTGTTTATTTTTTAACCCTCATTGAGTCCAACGTTTACAGTAGTTTTAGAACTCAGATTTGAGCAATCAAGCTGATTGAGTCCTCTTGCTGCTTGGATTTGAAAAACGTATAAGTAGCCACGCAAGGTGGTGGGGCTGGAGGGCTGTGTGTGTGGGTGTTTCAGTGAGAGAGACCCAGAGAACCAACCACTGTAAGAGCACAGCCCCTTTCATTATCGGAACATCACAGTGCCTCCCGAGAATAGAGTCAGCAAGAGTCTGTCGTTTCAGCCAGGCAAACATGTTACTGCTGAGGAAGACGGACCTGCAGCTGCTGCAGATCATCTTCCTGAATGTTCTGTGAGAGGTTGTAGATCTGCAAGAGAGACAAACAATCACAACCATATTACATAAATGTTTTTAAAAAGTAACACCAATTATAACAAATTACATGAGTGCATAGCAGACCACCTGTATTGAGCTGGTCATGGTACTGAGGGCAAAGATTGTGGCACAATCTTTCACGGTGGACTGGTTGTCAAATGCACCCTGGGTGTCCATCAGTAATACTGCCACCTATAGAGGGCAGAAATCAATCCATCAATCAAATGCATAATACCAACACAAACATAACAATTTGCATACTTTTGTGTTCCAATGCCCATATCAAGTCAGTACCTCCATCCCATCACTCTTCTCCACCAGGAAGACCTCACTCCACAGCTGGATGCCGGTGGTCTCTGGCTCTGAGCCCCCCCTCCATTTGAACCCAGTCAGGGGCTCATCCTCCTGACCCAGCCACTCCTCACCATGCTTCTGGAGGAATACAGACGTCGCTACACATTACTGACTGGTCAGCAGCCCTGGGATTAAGTCTGATATCAGGAAACAATTCACATCACAGGGAGAGATGGTATGTGATATAAAACAAATGACATACTGAACTTTGAACCAAGTGTGGCTGTACATGTTCCATTTTCAGAAACACTGACCTTCCTGTACATGTAGCGGAGCATGAAGTCCAGAATGAAGCTCTTGCCTTTCCGGAAGGCCCCGGCCACCGAGAGCACCACCACATGTTTATCCCGAACCTCCGGTGCAAGCAGAACCCGTCCTAAAGCCTCTGTGTCCAAGGCAAAGGAGTGATCCTTCTTACACACTGTCACAATCTGGACTGGACCTGGCTCACTCCCCATTGCTCCCTGTGGGTAACAGGACAGACATGACATTTTGACTTATATGTAGGTACTTATCTGATGTGTGAATTGTTTCATGTTAGTGTCGGTTAGATGTAGGCCTGTCTCACATCAAGCTGATATCAACGCTGATGATACTGTATAACTACTGAGTGTTACAACTCTGGTAACTTGTTATGCCATTATATTTGGACATGTCATCTCACTCCTTGTAAAAACAATTCAAGCTCGAACTGAGGCCATGAAAGACAGACTAACATAGAATTTGTATTCTTTTTTTCCCCATGAGGAAAACCCAATGAGAAATGATTCATACACAGATACTCTTTAAATCATTAGACAATGTTGGTCTATGTGCAGGACTGTGTCTAAGTAATGTGTGATACATCAACCCTGCTGCGAGCTAATGCATGCTCCACATCCACGCGGAGATTCCTTTGGCCCTCTCAATGAGGCTCTTTGTTGCAGTGTTAGTAGCCACCCTTGCTGAAAGGGGGGAATGTGCAAATAGGGCTATATCGATCAACACAACATTACAATTCCTTACCTGGTAGGAAGCTACATCAATATCCCACCTTACTAGACATTCTTAGATCAGAATAAAATGAATGTGTTCACACACTATTACATTACTCCTGTCATAGACAAGATAGCCAATTAGCAATTATGACCGGTGCTCTGAAGGTGTGGTACCATGACTGTCCGAAAGGCAGTGTACAGAGTAACAAAGGCATATGCATGACTGAAACTAGCTAACAGTACATAGAAAGGCCCAAACAATTTCACACTCCTTTTATACTACTACCAGAGTCTAGACAACAGTTTATGCCTACTCTAAATCAATAACAATTTGATACATTGAGGGCATTAGTTGGCAAGTGAAATTATTCAGCAATCTAGCTAGTTGACACGGCATAGTACAATATTTTAGCTAACGTAACTGACCGCACACCCCAACTAGCGATGCTTTTTTTCGGCGAGCTAAAAGCAACTAGCTAACAAAAACATTCTCACAATTGTTAACGATAGTTTACTGTTCATGAACAGTCGTGATTTATTAACTGAAACACTGTTTTACCTTTGGTATCCCAAATGAGCGAATTTCACAGGAACGAGCTAGATAGCTATGAGTCAGAAAAATAACAACACTGCAACCATGAAAACTTTCCAACTACGAATTGTCACTTCCGTGTCCGATCGCCTTGTAGTTTTAGTGTTGATCAATGGCGTAATCCCGGGAAGTAGTTAAACTACATTTACCAAGATCCTCCAGGCGATAACGGATACGCTAATGATGATGGCAAATGTAGTTTTATCGAAGTGCTACGAACGCGGAATATAAAGTGTGGTTATGCCATCAACACCACACCCAAAATCGACTTTCCTACATAGCTATGATTTTTTCAACATGTTAATCTTGCGCTTTGGCTCTTGACATAATACCTAGACGGGCACAAATAAACATGTGCATTTATTTCGGTTACTTGTTATTTCCAGTCAAATGTCTCCCCACTAATTAGGGTGTCAGTCTGCACATTGAATCCAAGGAATGCAAAGATCTTTAGAAATATAAAATATCTAAATATTTGATTCCTTGATAGATTGCCATAAAGTATTTGAAAAAGGTGTACATGATAAAACGTTTGAACACTGCATTCCTGCAAAAAAAATATGAACATTTCCTATAAGATTTTGGTGCTTTATTGTTAATACAATTATGAAATGAAAAAGAGTTGAATGAATGACACATGTCTAATGTTTCTTTCTAAACATAGACATAGCCTATAAAATAAATGCTGCACAATAATAAGTGTTCAATAAAAGATGCACCTGGTAAAGAGATTATTATAAAATCAGATTCAGGATTCAGAATCAAACATAACTTCCTTTTTCCCCTGAATCTGAAAGTGGATTAATTGGCAGTAGATTTCTCATGTTATCATTCATCTGTAGTATTCCATCAAAATATAGAGGTATTGATTCTTATCAGTACAGTGTCAGTAGTTTCCCTCAATTTATACCAAAAGCATATGACAATGTCTGGTATGTGTCAATGCGTGTGGCGAGTGGCTTAAATGTGTTCACATGCATCAGGTAGGGTGGCTTGGATGTGCAATCATAGTAGCTACAGTATATCACTTTATGACAGCAAATCAAATCTCAGGCAGTGTCAAAATGTCAGCACACAGCAACGTATTGCCAATTTATATTACTCAGGTTGCACATAATCTCCTTACATCAGTGTAGTTCAGTCTATTGGTTAATTTGTTTAGACCACACTGCATGTCCTTATCTGTAGATCAGTCTAATGTCCACCCCCTGCCAGGTCCAGAAGTGACCCAGCAGCCTCTTGGGCCTCAGCATCCAGCTGCAGGATCTCTATGGTCTCCAGATCCAGTTCAGTGTCCCCGGGCAGGACCAGATACTGGTACTGGTGATACTGGTAGTAGTGTAACTCTATGTAGCCACTGTCTAACAGGGGGTCTTTCTCCATCTCCTCACCAACCTCTTCCTCATATTCCATTGCCTCCATGTTGACCATCTCCTCATGGTCAGGGGTCAGAGGGCAAGGTGGATTTGAGGAGAGAGGTGGGTTGTCTAAGGTCAAGGCTCGGGTAGAGGGGGAGGAGGGGAGGAGAGTTTGACAAAGGGAATCTGTGTGAGAGAGACCCAAAATAGTTTTTATACTGTACATTGAAAAATGTGGCACATCAACATCCATGTGGTTGATGTGCAATTGTTTATAATAGTGTCCTATACAGTAGAACAATTGAACAGTTTAAAGAGATTACAGTAGGTCTAGGTATTGCTAGGGACCTCACGATACAATATTATCATGATACTAAGGTAATGATACAATTGCGATTTTAAACAATTCTATATGTATTGCGATTCAATCCTGCATTTTATTGCAATTTGATGTTCCAAACATGTTCCTCACAAAACAGTGCTTTCGTATAGTATTCAGACCCCTTGACTTTTTCCACATTAAAGTTACGTTACAGCCTTATTATAAAATGAGATAGCCTTATTCTCCAGAAATGTTCGATCGGGTTCAAGTCAGGGCTCTGGCTCGGCCACTCAAGGACATTCAGAGACTTGTCCCGAAGCCACTCCTGCATTGTTTTGGCTTTGTACTTAGGGTCGTTGTCCGATTGGAAGGTGAAACTTCGCCCCAGTCTGAAGTCCTGAGTGCTCTGGAGCAGGTTTTCATCAAGGATCTCTCTGTACTTTTCTCTGTTCATTGTTCCCTCGATCCTGACTAGTCTCCCAGTCCCTGCCACTGAAAAACATCCCCACAGCATAATGCTGCCACCGCCATGATTCACCGTAGGGATGGTGCCAGGTTTCCTCCAGACGTGACGCTTGGCATTCAGGCCAAGGAGTTCAATCTTGGTTTCATCAGACCAGAGAATCTTATTGCTCGTGGTCTAAGAGTCCTTTAGGGGGCTATTGGCAAAATCCAAGTGGGCTGTCATGTGCCTTTTACTGAGGAGTGGCTTCCGTCTGGCCACTCTACCATAAAGACCTGATTGGTGGAGTGCTGCAGAGATGGTTGTCCTTCTAGAGGGTTCTCCCATCTCCACAGAAGAACTATGGAGCTCTATCCGACTGACCCATGGGGTCTTGTTCACCTCCCTGACCAAGGCCCTTCTCCCCCGATTGATCAGTTTGGCCGGGCGGCCAGCTCTAGGAAGAGTCTTGGTGGTTCCAAACTTCTTCCATTTAAGAATGGTGGAGGCCACTGTGTTCTTGGGGACCTTCAATGCTGCAGAAATGTTTGGTTACCCTTCCTCAGATCTGTCTCTTGACACAATCCTGTCTCTGAGCTTTGAGGGGAATTCATTCGACCTCATGGCTTGGTTTTTGCTCTGACATGCACTGTCAACTGTGGGGCCTTATATAGAGAGCTGTGTGCCTTTCCAAATCATGTCCATTTAATTGAATTTACCACAAGTGGACTCCAATCAAGTTGTAGAAACATCTCAAGGATGATAAATGGAAACAGGGTGCACCTAAGCTCAATTTCGAGTCTCATAGCAAAGGGTCTGAATACTTATGTAAATAAGATGCTGAGGCCCAAACGGATGCTGGGTCACTTCTGGACCTGGCAGGGGGTGGACATTAGACTGATCTACAGATTTAGATAGAAACATACCTGTCTATATAAGGTCCCAAAGTTGACAGCGTATGTCAGAGCAGAAACTACACCAGGATGTCCAAGGAACTTTCCGTAGATCTCTGAGATAGAATTGTGATGAGGCATCCATCTGGGGAAAGGTATAAAACTATTTCTAGTGTTGAAGGTTTCCAAGAGCTCAGTGGTCTCTATCATTGGGAAATGGAAAACATTATTGAACTACACAGACTCTGCTTAGAGCTGGCCATCCAACCAAGGAACCGGGAAAGAAGAACTACAGAGTTAATTGGCTGAGAAGGGAGAACCCGCAAAAAGGACAACAGTCTCTACAGCTCTTCACCAATCTGGTATTTTTGGGAGAGTTGGCAGACGGAAGCCACTCCTAAGAAAAAGGCACGACAGCCTGCCTAGAGTTTGCAAAAAGGCAGATGAAAGACTCCAAGCAAAAACTTATTTGGTCTGATGAGACAAAAATTGAACTCTTTGGCCTGAATGCAAAGCGCTATGTCTGGAGAAAACCAGGCACAGTTCATGACCCATCTAACACCATCCCTACCATGAAGCACGATTGTGGCAGCATCATGCTATGGGAATGCTATTCAGCGGCAGGGACTGTGAGACTGGTAAGGATAGAGGAAACAATGAATAGAGCCTAATACAGGCAAATCCTTGATGAGAACCTGCTTCAGAGTGCAAACGACCTTAGACTGGGGCGAAGATTTAAGTTCCAACAGGACAATGACCCCAAGCATACAGCCAAAGCAACGCTGGAATAGCTTCAGAACAAAGCTCCAGGAATAGCTCCAGCCAAATCCCAGACTTGAATACTATTGAAAATCTATGGAAAGACATGAAGATTGCTGTTCACCACCACTCCCCATCTAACTTAAGAGCTTAAGAAACTCTGAAAGGAAGAATGGGATAAAATCCCCAAATCCAGGTGTGCAAAGCTGATACAAACATACCCAAGATAACTCAAAGGTGTAATCGCCTCAAAGTTTGACGCAGGAGTGTGATTACTTATGGAAAAAAATATTTCTGTAATTCATTCTCAAACAATTTGCCCAAATTTTTCACTTTGTCATTATGGGATATTGTGCTTAGATTGGTACTGTATATCTCACCTGTCAAAAGTTTGGACACACCTACTCATTCAAGGGTTTTTCTTTATTTTTTACTATTTTCTACAATGTAGAATAATATTGAAGACACAAAACTATGAAATAACACGTGTAGTAACCAAAAACAAGGTAAAAAAGTAGCCACCCTTTGCCTTGACAGCTTTGCACACTCTTGGCATTCTCTCAACCAGCACCTTGAGGTAGTCACCAGGAATGCTTTTCCAACACTTTGAAGGAGTTCCCACATATGCTAAGCACTTGTTGGTTGCTTTTCCTTCACTCTGTGGTCCAACTCATCCCAAATCATCTTAATTGTGTTGAGGTTGGGTGATTGTGGAGGCCAGGTCATCTGATGCAGCACTCCATCACTCTCTGACTTGGTCAAATAGCCCTTACACAGCCTGGAGGTGTGTTGGGTCATTGTCCTGTTGGGAAACAAATGATAGTCCCACTAAGCACAAACCAGATGGGATGGCGTAACGCTGCATAATTCTGTGGTAGCCATACTGGTTAAGTGGGACTTAAATTCTAAATAAATCACTGACAGTGTCACCAGCAAAGCACCCCCACACCATCACACCTCCTCCTCCTCAATGCTTCACAGCGGGAACCACACATGCGGAGATCATCTGTTCACCTAATCTGCATCTCACATAGACATAGCGGTTGGAAGCAAAAATATCAAATTCGGACTAATCAGACCAAAGGACAGATTTCCACCGGTCTATTGCTCGTGTTTCTTGGCCCAAGCAAGTCTCTTCTTATTATTGGTGTCCTTTAGTAGTGGTTTCTTTGCAGCAATTCAACCATGAAGGGCTGATTCCCGCAGTCTCCTATGAACAGTTGATGTTGAGATGTGTCTGTTACTTGAAATATGTGAAGCATTTATTTAGGCTGCAATTTCTGAGGCTGGTAACTCTAATGAACTTATCCTCTGCAGCATAGGTAACTCTGGGTTTTCCAATCCTGTGGCGGTCCTCATGAGAGCCAGTTTCATCGTAGCTCTTTATGGTTTTTGTGACTGCACTTGAAGAAACGTTCAAAGTTCTTGAAATTTTCCAGATTGACTGACCTTCATGTCTTAACGTAATGATAGCTGTCGTTTCTCTTTGCTTATTTGAGCTGTTCTTGCCATAATATAAGGTCTTGATCTTTTATCAAATAGAGCTATCTTCTGTATACCACCCCTACCTTGTCACAACACAACTGATTGGTTCAAATGTTTAAGGAAAGAAATTCCACAAATTAACAAGGCACACCTGTTAATTGAAATGCATTCCAGGTGAGTACCTCATGAAGCTGGTTGAGAGAATGCCAAGAGTGTGCAAAGCTGTCATCAAGGCAAAGGGTGGCTACTTTGAAGAATCTCAAATATAAAATATATTTTGATTTGTTTAACACTTTTTTGATTACTAAATGATTCTATTTGTTTTATTTCATAGTTTTAATGTCTTTACTATTATTCTACAATGTAGACAATTGTAAAAAATAAAGAAAAACCCTGGAATGAGTAGGTGTGTCCAAACTTGACTGGTACTCATATATATATATATATTTTACAAATCAATACTTGGAGTCAAAGTATCGATATAATATCATCCAAAATAACAATGCAATATGTAACTATCAATTTCTTCCACCAATCACTACATTACAGTGTATACCCTGTAGACAATCTAAGTGGAATGTAGGGAATTACTGGCCTTGGCCAAAACCAGTCTTACATAAGCACTGCTCTAAAAGAGAGTGACATAAAGAACTGAGCCAGCATGTTGCTATGGCTATAGGTTGCCAAGGCAATAGAAGGTTGTTGTCAAGACAACAGCACACAAACTCACCAACCATGCAACATGCAGAGAAAGGGTTAGGATTATTTATTTTTTAATCAGCAGACGAGTTAAGGCGTAATAGATAGATAAATTGTTCCTCAATTGAAAATAAGTATTTAGATTAAACTATGAATGAAAAATTAAGAGGAAACTGACATCTTAAAAAAAACATTTGTAAGAGGCACTACAATACTGTCAGGGGCTGTAGTTTACCCCAACGTTCAGCATGGTTATCAGGATCTATGAGGCTGACATGCTTAGTGATGGAGGAGGGCTAACCTGAGATCTCCACAGTGTCATACACCATAGATACTTCGTAATCAGCTCCCTCCAACCTGCTCCACGGACACACAGGACAGAGAGGGATGACAAATACAGTTAGTTGGACTACTGGTAAGGGTCTGACTGGGTTGTGATAAGTCTACTACTGTAAGTCAAATCATTAACTGACATTCATTAACCAACAAATCTTTGGGCAAATTGGTCATGATATTTAACACTGAACTAAACTGAAAATGTGTTTGTTCATACTCACAACGCAGGGTTGTTTAGTAAGTTACTGTTGGTGCCGTGGTAATAATGTGCTTTCCTGAGCACCTCCAGAAGAGCATGTCGATATTCTGGACACACACACCACAGTGAGCCCTTCCCCACCAACTGAAAAATAAATCATACACAATCTTCAATATCACTAAACACCATCATTTCAACCCAAAAACTAGACCATGCAAACTGACACATTGAAAACCAGTGAACACATCTCACCTGGCTCTTGTCCCTGTGAATCCGACGGAAGCTCTTACTCAGAGACAGGTTGTGGCGAACAGAGTTTCTCCATCCCCCAGGTGCTGCTCTGTAGTAGGGGAAGCTGTTCACTATCCATTCATAGATGCCCTTTACTGGGAGCCTCTTGTCTGGCGAGTCCTCTATCGCCATGAAGATTAGACTGCTAAAGGAGTAAGGGGGCTTGGATGGGGAGGGAGGAAGGTTTGGGGTAGGTATGGGATCCTGGGGCTCCAGCTGAGGCAGTGGTGTTGTTTTGGGCAGGGGCTGCAGGGGAAGCAAGTTGCCTCTTTGATGCAGCCAGTTGAGGCAGGTCAAGTCATCTTCTTCAGATGTGGTTAGAGAGTTTATGCAGTGTAAGTTTTGTCCATCAAGAAACAAAGGTGGGGACAAGGTGTGTAAAAGAGGGGAGAGAGGTTCAGTCTTGAGGTGAATTGAAGCTGGGGCTGTGGGACAAAGTGAAGTAGGGGATGGTGGGATCGATAGAGGAGACAGAGGGAGTGAAACACGAACAGTGGAAGAAGTTTGCAAAAGAGAGGAAGAGAAAGGCAGGCAGTGGTAGAGAGTGGCAGGATAAGGAAGATATATAGGGAGGAGTGGCAGTGTGTGAGAGTCACTCTCCATCTCTCTACCAGCAGCAGACTTCTTATACACTCATTCAATAGTTGATCTGATGGGCAAAGCAGAGCAGACAAACATTATTTCAATGGCATGGTGAAGAATTCAGCTCAAGTTGATGGCAATGCATTTACACAATTAGAAAATTGTAGACAAACCCAATTTATAATAGCTTTAGCAGATCAGATCAGATGGTAGACCAGATCAGTCTACTGGTTACCCCTGGGGGTACATGTATTGTACCTAGTGGCACAGTGGCACAGTGATTTAAGGCACATCATCACAGTGCCTTAGTCCAGACCAGGGTTCGACCCCAGGCTGTGTCACTGCTGGCCGTGACTGGGAGACCCATGAGGCGGCGCACAATTGGCCCAGCGTCGTCCTGTGGTGGGCCGGGCGCATGCACGCTGTCACGGTCGCCAGGTGTACGGTGTTTCTCCTACACATTGGTGCGGCTGACTTCCAGTTTAAGCGTGTATTGTGTCAAGAAGCTGGGTCGTGTTTCCGAGGAAGCACGGCTCTCCCGAGTCCGTACGGGAGTTGCAGCAATGGGACAAGACCAATTGGATACCACGACATTTTTTTATGTATTGCGGGCCAGATTGAAGTGCCCGGCGTGCCTTACTTTCCCTCCCCTTGCCATAGGGGGTACTTGGGAAGACTCAAAAGACCATAGGCCTACTGGTAAAATGCACACGAGGAAGTACTTTGTGGGTTCTCCGGACTGAGAAAAATGTGATTCGGGGTACAGTAACCAAAAAAGGTTGGGAATCACCTTTTGAATTAAATTAAAATAAAATAAACAATCGCTCTTCAAAAGCTTCACTGTGCATTCCCTGCACAAAGAACCTTCATTTGGTAAGAACAAAAAAAACATTAGCTAACAAGTTAAAGATTAAGACATAAGTCTGAACAAAGTCCTTCCCATTTCACTTCTGTAACTGATACATGATTTAGCTATAACTAAGTTACTCGCATTCAGACAGCTAGCAAATATGCATTAGACAGGTGCATGCATAAAATCCTTTTGATTGGAAAACAACTTATTTTCATAAGGGTAAATGGAACATTCTGCCCATAAAGCCTCATGGTGCTTAACAAAGCTGCTCAATGTGCTCATACTTCGGAAAATGGCGGTAGAATATAAAGTTACATTTAGCACTATCAGTCAAGCAGTCTTTTGTCAAATACCCCTCTGGAGCTGACATAAATACTTGAAAATAAAAAAAGACAATGCATGTCTTACCTCTAAAGCACCGTAAATAGTTGTCAAGAGGATATTAGTTAAAAGTCTTGAGTCATGATAAATCTCACATTCAACGGTTTAAAATATTGTCCGAGAACCATACAAAGAATCTAAATCTAATTCCCGACTATCCGCGATCTCTTCGAGGGTTCCCTTGGAAACCAAAAGGACGCTTTGCAGATTGCACGCCGCCTGCGCGTTCTCGCCTTAAAGATACAGTTATTTCTTTATTTTTTTAGGCAAGTCAGTTAAGAACAAAATGTTTTTTACAATGGACGGCCTACCCCAGCCAAACCCTAACGACGCTGGACCAATTGTGCGCTGCCCTATGGGACTCCCAATCACAGCCGGTTGTGATACAGCCTGGAATCAAACCAGGGTCTGTAGTGACACCTCTAGCACTTCGATTCAGTGCCTTAGACCGCTGCGTCACTCCACTCGTTCAGGATGATCCAACTGAGCGACAGACATGTTTTCCTTTTAAACATTACATTCAGTTAACAAAACGACAGAGGCATGGTTAAAATTCGATTTTATTTTTACAAAAAAAAATGTTCATGCTCCACAAAGTTTAGATAAATAATAAAAAGGAGGGACTAACAGAAGGCTAAAATGCAGAAGAGGGCACTGGTAGCACATCCTCCAAGTACCCCCCTCTCCCCTGTAACTATTCCCCAGGTCGTTGCTGTAAATGAGTGTGTTCTCAGTCAACTTACCTGGTAAAATAAAAAAATAAGTATCTCAATCATTTTCCATTTAACCACATTGCAACATTTCTGGTAAGCCCAAACAGACAACATATGCAGGAAACTTTAGAGGAAGAACTGTAGTGTGACATCAAAGGTTTATCATAACCATAACTTCCAATTTCATGAATACCAAGCCCTTCTTTCTTTATAAATAATGTGGCCAAAAATTACTGTCTGTAAAACACTCAGTGACAAGTGATGTCTTGCATACAAAAGTCTCACCTACAGAAGTAAAAAATAAATGGTAATTTTAAGCTTTAACCCACAAGCTGAACACAAGACACAGCTCGATATCTATCATCCTGTTTTCCCTGGCAGATGAGCTGGTATGTAGGTAAATGACACTCGTAAGAGCCAAGTTTGTAGAAAGCATCAAAATGGTTTGTTTTTTTTATTCGATACTAATGGCCCTCAGGGTCAGACCCCGTACCAGGTCACCTGACCAGATGCGAGGTGAGCCAGTAGATAATGATTGGCTGAAAGGCTGCGGTGGCCACGGTGATGTACAGACGGAGTCTTGGTTTGGCTGTCGCCCCAGCCCCCATGGAGTCATGGGAGAGAGACGACAGAATCTTCATTTTGAGAGCGCGGACCTGATGGGGCAATCAAAATGCTGTTTAGTCTTAAACAAAGTTTAAAGTAAAATAAACTAATTAAACCATGTCAACTTGCCTACTATCTTGCATTAAGCATGCATTACTAGGTAAGAAAATATCTGAAACAGTTAGTTCTGTTTGAGTTCTGAAGTACTTACAATGAAAAACATAAGAGCACAAGATGACCAGGTGAGAGCCACGAAGTACCCATCACTGCCAAACAGCAGACCACCCAGCACTGTGAAAATCATCCTAAAACAAAGAATCATCATGCTAAAAAACAGAGGTATCACAGTAATGTGAGAACAAATGTAACAATGTGAGGTTAAAAAATATATATCTTACAGAATGTAGATCTATTAGAGCCCTTACCCCACATATTTGTATCCACTGTAGGCAAAGAGGTCAAAAATTGACAAGTCAGAGTGAACAGAGAGAATGTAGAGACACAGCAACATGACCAAGACCTCTATGACAACCCACACCAAAGCAGTGCTGGCACACAGACCAAGGACCTCTGGACTGAACCTGCCATTGAAGAAGAGACAATAATAATGAGGGAAGTGTTTGTTGATTAAATTTACAAATAGAGACAAATACGGTGTTAATGAAATTAATACATTGTTTCTGTAACATTACAGAAATCATATATTTGCTTGGCCATGTTTGTACAGTTGTAAAGAAAAAGTAGTTGAAGTAACCTCTTCTGAATGCCAAGGGCCATCCCAGCTAGCAAAATGTAAGTGATGAAAGCCATTGCTGAAAAACAATACAGTAATAATAAACAAAACAATTCAAAGTGTGTATTCCAATTCAAAAGATTCCGTCATGAAGGATGAATGATATTAAACATCTTTCTGATATCATAAAATTAACTTACAAGGTATGTAAAGGTCGGGCGCATTCACATCATGCCTGGGTGTGAGAGGAGTGTCCCTGTGGTAACGAACTTCCCAGTCCTATTGACATTACAATATATTTACACCTCATAGAGAAGCCATTTAGTTTTTGCTGAACCTAACATTTAATCAGGTCACAGAATGTCTAACAATTTCTCTAAATCTGAGTATGGAACGTGTGGAAACTGATCAGGCTTGTTAATATAAAATATTGATGAAACACAAATGCAGCGGTCCTTTTTACATCTGTAATCTTCTGTGTGACATCAACATCAAAACACACAAGTGCTAGCCGAGTGATTATCTTGTTTGGAGGCCTGACTATTTGCTTGGCGCAAGAGAACATGAGACGAGACGAAGGTGGAACGCCGAGACTATCTCCATGACCATGACACACCAGTGTCTGCTACAGTGCTGTTGGGAACATCTGTGTTGGGAACATATGTGGAACATCAAGTGTAAGGACGTGATACTTCATTACCTGATGTGTGTACGGAAACATGAGGAGCAGTAGTTTCTTCATTACATATTTGGAATCGACAGCAAAGAAGTACTTCAGCTTGTTCACAGACACGTACCTGCTGATCTGAAGAGAGAGATTGACAGAGAAATTAACTTGCGCAAAGACGGTTGGCACAGTCTCATCCAGCATCAAGAGACGGACAGAGACATTTTTCATAATGCTAAGGAACAAACTATGGAAAAGGTCAACAGTGGGATCCATCAGACACAAACTGAGCCAAAGTAACAGATGCAGACCAGCTCTAGAACTCATGTGGCTACCTCATGCACGACTAACCCTAACAATCCTACCTTTATCCATATCTGGCTGAAGCATTTTCATGAAAGGATCCTTCGGAAAGTATTTCAGACCCCTTGACTTATTCCACATTTTGTTAGGTTAAAGCTTTATTCAAATGTTTTTTTTAAGTTTCCCCCTCAATCAATCAATCTACACACAATACCCCATAATGACAAAACAAAAACTGTTTTAGAAAATTCAGCTAATTTATAAAAAAATAAAAATGGAAATATCACATTTACATAAGTATTCAGACCCTTTACTCAGTACTTTGTCGAAGCACCTTTGGCAGTGATTACAACCTCGAGTCGTCTTGGGTATGACTCTACAAGCTTGGCAAACATCTATTTGTGGATTTTCTCTCATTCTTCTCTGCAGATCCTCTCAAGTTGTCAGGGTGGATGGGGAGCGTCGGTACACAGCTATTTTCAGGTCTCTCCAGAGATGTTAGATCAGGTTCAAGTCCGGGCTCTGGCTAGGCCACTCAAAGACACTTAGAGACTTGTCCCGAAGCCACTCCTTCGATGTCTTGGCTGTGTGCTTAGGGTCATTGTCCTGTTGGAAGGTGAACCTTAACCTGCTCAGGGCCTCAGACTGGGGTGTTCATCAAGGATCTCTGTACATTGCTCCGTTCATATTTGCCTCGATCCTGACTAGTCTCCCAGTCTCTGCCACTGAAAAACATCCCTACAGCATGATACTGCCACCACTATGCTTCATCGTATGGATGGTGCCAGGTTTCCTCCCATGTGATGCTTGGCATTCAGGCCAATGAGTTCAATCTTGGTTTCATCAGACCAGAGAATCTTGTTTCTCATGGCTAGTCCCCTTTAGATGCCTTTTGGCAAACTCCTAGCGGGTGGTCATGTACCTTTTACTTAGGAGTGGCTTCCATCTGGGCCACTCTACCAAAAAGGCCTGATTGGTGGAGTGCATCAGAGATGGTTGTCTTTCTGGAAGGTTCTCCCATCTCCAGAGGAACTCTGGAGCTCTGTCAGAGGGACCATTTGGTTCTTGGTCACCTTCGTGACCAAGGCCTCTCCCCCCATTGCTCAGTTTGGACGGGTGGCCAGCTCTAGGAAGAGTCTTGGTGGTTCTAAACTTCCATTTAAAAATGATGGAGGTGAATGTGTTCTTGGGGACCTTCAATGCTGCAGACATTTTTTGCATACTTCCCCAGATCTGTGCCTTGACACAATCATGTCTCAGAGCTTTAGGGACAATTCCTTCGACCTCATGGCTTGGATTTTGCTCTAACATGCACTGTCAACTGTGGGACCTTATATAGACAGATGTATGCCTTTCCAAATCATGTCCAATCAATTGAATTTACCACAGGTGGACACCAATCAAGTTGTAGAAACATCTCAAGGATGATCAATGGAAACAGGATGCACCTGAGCTCAATTTCGAGTCCCATAGAAAGGGTCTGAATACTTACGTAAATAAGGTATATGTTTCGAAAAAATGTGTTTTCACTTTGTCATTATGGGGTGTTATTGTATTGTTTCATTTAATCCATTTTAGAATATGGGTGAAAGGTAACAAAATGTGGAAAAAGTGGTCTGAAAACTTTCCGAAGGCACTGTACCTACAGCAACTTTAGTGCATTCAGCTGCTAGTTTTTTGGAATGTAGCCATCGTCCTAATGAACATGAGACCAGCCTCTGTGATCCTCTCACCTCCTTGTTAACAATATCCTTTCCCTGGTTGGCCAGGGAAGAGCCATACATCATGGCTGCACTGGCCATTGGGTCAGCAAACAGGTTGTTGACCCCAGCATCCCCTGGTCCTCCAACTGGAGCCCCTCCAATGTTGTATCCAGGAGTGTAATAACTCTGATTGTTCATTGGTGGCGCTGCAGAACTGGTATCTTCAAAGAGGAGAGGGTCCCCTGCACGAGCTCTTGGCTTTGCTACAGAGGGATGAAATTAGGTGGAGATTTGTCCCTCTGTAGTATTGTATGACGTCATATTAGAAATATTTTGTATTGATAATAAATGTAAAAATGACACTACCTGTCAAAGGTTTGGACACATACTCATTCCACGGTTTTCTTTATTTTTAACATGTTCTACGTTGTAGAATAATAGTGAAGACATCAAAACTATGAAATAACACATATGGAATCATGTAGTAAGCAAAAAAAAAAAGAAGTGTTAAACAAATCAAAATACATTTGATATATTTGAGATTCTTCAAAGTAGCCACCCTTTGCCTTGACAGCTTTGCACACTCTTGGCATTCTCTCAACCAGCTTTGTGAGATAGACACCTGGAATGCATTTCAATTAACAGGTGTGCCTTGTTAATTTGTGGAATTTCTTTCCTTCTTAATGCTTTTGAGTCAATCAGTTGTGTTGTGACAAGGTAGGGGTGGTATACAGAAGATAGCCATATTGGGAAAAGATCAAGTCTATATATTATGGCAAGAACAGTTCAAATAAGCAAAGAGAAACGACAGTCCATCATTACTTTAAGACATGAAGGTCAATCCGGAATATTTCAAGAACTTTGAAAGTTTCTTCAAGTGCAATCACAAAAACGATCAAGCGCTATGATGAAAGTTCATTAGAGTTACCAGGCTCAGAAATTACAGTCCAAATAAATGTGTCAGAGTTCAAGTACAGACACATCTCAACATCAACTGTTCATAGGAGACTTCGTGAATCAGGCCTTTATGGTAAAATTGCTGCAAATAAACCACTACTACAGGACACCAATAAGAAGAAGAGACTTGCTTTGGCCAAGAAACATGAGCAATGGACATTAGACCAGTAGAAATGTGTCCTTTGGTCTGGTTAGACCAGTAGAAATGTGTCCTTTGGTCTGGAGTCCAAATTGGAGATTTTTGGATCCAACCTCCGTGTCTGTGAGACGCGGTGTGGGTGAACGGATGATCTCTGCATGTGTACTTCCCACCGTAAAGCATGGAGGAGGTGGTGTTATGGTGTGTGGGTGCTTTGCTGGTGACACTGTCTGATTTACTTAGCCATTCTGGTTAAGTGTGCCTTAATTTCTTAAACAGAATTCTGCAGCGATACGCCATACCATCTGGTTTGCGCTCAGTGGGACTATCATTTGTTTTTCAACAGAACAATGACCCAACACACCTCCAGGCTGTGTAAGGGCTATTTGACCAAGGAGAGTGATTGAGTGCTGCATTAGATGACCTGGCCTCCACAATCCCCCGACCTCAACCATATTGAGATGGTTTCGGATGAGTCGGACTGCAGAGTGACGGAAAAGCAGCCAACAAGTGCTCAGCATATGTGGGAACTCCTTCATGACTGTTGGAAAAGCATTCCTGGTGAAGCTGTTTGAGAGAATTCCAAGAGTGTGCAAAGCTGTCATCAAGGCAAAGGGTGGCTATTTGATTTGTTTAACACCTTTTTGGTTTCTACATGATTCCATGTGTTATTTCATAGTTGATGTCTTCACTATTATTCCACAATGTATAAACGCTCTCTAATATGGAGGCGGAGTTGAGTTTTGATGACTGGTCTCTGGATCTGTTAGCAACAACATTTTGTCACCATAAATCGATTCTTCTAAAGACCTACATTTTGAAAACGTTTACCTGTACAACTGCGGTCCTTCCGCGAGGTGCTGAAATTCATACTTTTAACTTTTTGCGAATACAACCGACATTTTCCTCGTTGCTCATACTACCTAAACAGAGATTAAATTGTTTCAGTGCAATCTGGGATCATTGGGCCGTCAGATTTTTTTTTAAATCGGTGGTTGTATTCGCTAAAAGTTTTTATTTTAAGTATTAATTTCGGCACCCCGCGTAAGGAACGCACTTGTACGGAACAAAGATACTGTTAAGCGTTTTCAGAATCGACTGATGGTGACTCAATGTTGTTGCTAGCAAATTCCGCGACCAGTCGTGAAAACCCAATCAGCATCCATATAAGAGAATGGATTTGAGCCGGGGTTCCTCAACTATGGTGGAACGCGACAATACTGAGTCCCAAAGCAATTATGAGATTCAAAAAGAGTGACAATAATGAGTATTCAACCTGTAGCATGATGCAATGACAGCCTTGCTTGCCTAACTCTAGCTAGCTCCAGAGAACATTTTAGCTGTAACTAACGTTACTTACCACTTGCTCTGTAACCATGATGTGGAAGGTCCATTGTAAACAGCTGTTCAAAAATAGAAACACAATATTCTGGTTTGATAACAGCCTGCAACGCTCCTTCATATGTTGCTGGATCTTCACATCCAGTAACGTTAATTAACTAGCTATTTTCAATGCTGTACACTAACGTCACTAGCTAGCCAGCTATAGCTGGTTTCTCTTGCTAGTTCGCTGTGTGCTAGCTAACTGAGAGATGGTTAGTTTTTGCCACCATTTCTGTGAGAACAATTGACAGTTAATTAAAGTAGAATAACATATATCAACGTATATAATCATATAAAAAAAAATATATATAATACCACTATGACTTAGCTTATATTTTATTCCATGAGTAACTATTTAAAAAGCCCAAACTTCACCTACCTACGTATGCTGGTGCTTCGTAAAACCCGCCCCTTTTACTTTAGCGTAACCTATTATCCGTCTCCTTCTCTGTCTGCGTGGCAGCTTGGATAACCAGTTGGCTATCTGGGATCCTTGGGACGTCCCAACTCTGACCTTACCCCTTATTTTTTTCACCTTTATTTAACCAGGTAGGCAAGTTGAGAACAAGTTCTTATTTGCAACTGTGACCAGGCCAAGATAAAGCATAGCAATTCGACACATACAACAACACCGAGTTACACATGGAATAAACAAAACATACAGTCAATAATACAGTAGAAAAATAGGTCTAAATAAAATGTGAGCAAATGAGGTGAGATAAGGGAGGTAAAGGCAAAAAGGGTCATGGTGGCGAGGTAAATACAATATAGCAAATAAAACACTGGAATGGTAGATTTGCAGTTGAAGACTGTGCAAAGTAGAAATAGAAACAATGGGGTGCAAAGGAGTAAAATAAGTAAATAAATACAGTAGGGGAAGAGGTAGTTGTTTAGGCTAAATTATAGATGGGCTATGTACAGGTGCAGTCATCTGTGAGCTGCTCTGACAGCTGGTGCTTAAAGCTAGTGAAGGAGATAAGTGTTTCCAGCTTCAGAGATTTTTGCAGTTCGTTCCAGTCATTGGCAGCAGAGAACTGGAAGGAAAGACGACCAAAGGAGGAATTGGCTTTGGGGGTGACCAGTGAGATTTACCTGCTGGAGCGCGTGCTACGAGTGGGTGCTGCTATGGTGACCAGTGAGCTGAGATAAGGTGGGCCTTTACCTAGCAGAGACTTGTAGATAACCTGTAGCCAGTGGGTTTGTCGACGTGTATGAAGCGAGGGCTATCCAACGAGAGTGTACAGGTCGCAATGGTGGGTAGTGTATGGGGCTTTGGTGACAAAACGGATGGCACTGTGATAGACTGCATCCAGTTTGTTGAGTAGAGTGTTGGAGGCTATTTTGTAGATGACATCACCGAAGTCGAGGATCGGTAGGATGGTCAGTTTTACGAGGGTATGTTTGGCAGCATGAGTGAAGGATGCTTTGTTGCGATATAGGAAGCCGATTCTAGATTTAATTTTGGATTGGAGATGTTTAATGTGAGTCTGGAAGGAGAGTTTACAGTCTAACCAGACACCTAGGTATTTGTAGTTGTCCACGTATTCTAAGTCAGAGCCGTCCAGAGTAGTGATGCTGGACGGGCGAGCAGGTGCGGGCAGTGATCGGTTGAATAGCATGCATTTAGTTTTAATTGCATTTAAGAGCAGTTGGAGGCCACAGAAGGAGAGTTGTATGGCATTGAAGCTCGTCTGGAGGATAGTTTACACAGTGTCTAAAGAGGGGCCAGAAGTATACAGAATGGTGTCGTCTGCGCAGAGGTGTATCAAAGAATCACCAGCAGCAAGAGCAACATCATTGATGTACACAGAGAAGAGAGTCGGCCCGAGGATTGAACCCTGTGGCACCCCCATAGAGACTGCCAGAGGTCCGGACAACAGGCCCTCCGATTTGACACACTGAACTCTATCAGAGAAGTAGTTGGTAGACCAGGCGAGGCAATCATTTGAGAAACCAAGGCTGTCGAGTCTGCCAATAAGAATGTGGTGATTGACAGAGTCGAAAGCCTTGGCCAGGTTGATGAATACGGCTGCGCAGTAATGTCTCTTATCGATGGCGGTTGTGATGTCATTTAGGACCTTGAGCGTGGCTGAGGTGCACCCATGACCAGCTCTGAAACCAGATTGCATAGCGGAGAAGGTACGGTGGGATTCGAAATGGTCGGTAATCTGTTTGTTAGCTTGGCTTTAGAAGACCTTAGAAAGACAGGGTAGGATAGATATAGGTCTGTAGCAGTTTGGGTCTAGAGTGTCACCCCCTTTGAAGAGGGGGATGACCACGGGAGATTTCCAATCTTTAGGAATCTCAGACGATACGAAAGAGAGATTGAACAGGCTAGTAATAGGGGTTGCAACAATTTTGTCAGATCATTTTAGAAAGAGAGGGTCCAGATTGTCTAGCCCGGCTGATTTGTAGGGGTCCATATTTTGCAGCTCTTTCAGAACATCAGCTATCTAGATTTGGGTGAAGGAGAAATGGTGGGGGCTTTTGCGGGTTGCTGTCGAGGGTGCCGGGCAGTTGACCGGGGTTGGGGTAGCCAGGTGGAAAGCATGGTCAGCCGTAGAGAAATGCTTACTGAAATTCTCAATTATAGTGGATTTATCGGTGGTGACAGTGTTTCCTAGCCTCAGAGCAGTGGGCAGATGGGAGGAGGTGCTCTTATTCTCCATGGACTTTACAATGTCCCAGAACTTTTTTCAGTTAGTACTACAGGATGCAAATTTCTGTTTTGAAAAGCTAACCTTAGCTTTCCTAACTGCCTGTGTATATTTGTTCCTAACTTCCCTGACCTAACTTCCCTGAAAAGTTGCATATCACGGGGGCTATTCGATGCTAATGCAGAACGCCACAGGATGTTTTTGTGCTGGTCAAGGGCAGACAGGTCTGGAGTGAACCAAGGACTATATCTATTCCTAGTTCTACATTTTTTGAATGGGGCATGCTTATTTAAGATGGTGAGGAAGGCACTTTTAAAGAATAGCCAGGCATCATCTACTGACGGGATGAGGTCAATGTCATTCCAGGATACCCCGGCCAGGTCGATTAGAAAGGCTTGCTCGCAGAAGTGATTTAGGGAGCGTTTGACAGTGATGAGTTAATTATTGTGATTACAGTGATTATTGAAGTTCACATTTAAAATACTTAAGGTAAAATATAATTATTTATTTCAGAAATTCGGACATTGATAAAGTTTAAGTATATTTAATTAAACTGCTAATAATGTTAGGTACATTTCATATTCGCAAATGCAAATTGCTAATTCAAAACCTAACTTGTGATGAATTTGAATTTCAACAACATGGCACTACTTTAACTAAAATGAAAAACAAAAAGGCAATTTAAACTTGTTGTATTATTAATTAATTAATATAATTTGTTTGTTTAGGATTCCTGGCAATATAAATAGTTTGTATGTATGTTTGTTTGCATGTGACTATTCCTCTTTAGTTTGTGGATATTTGTTTGTTAATATAAAATAAAATGAATAAATAAATAAAAACAACAATTTTTTTTATTTGTAAGGGTTAAATTAGACCACCTTAGTAGTTAAGGTTAACTGCAAAATGGCCTGCTGGAGGTCATTTTGCAGGGCTCTGGCAGTGCTCCTCCTTGCATAAAGGCGGAGGTAGCGGTCCTGCTGCTGGGTTGTTGCCCTCCTACGGCCTCCTCCACGTCTCCTGATGTACTGGCCTGTCTTCTGGTAGCGCCTCCATGCTCTGGACACTACGCTGACAGACACAGCAAACCTTCTTGCCACAGCTCGCATTGATGTGCCATCCTGGATGAGCTGCACTACCTGAGCCACTTGTGTGGGTTGTAGACTCCGTCTCATGCTACCACTAGAGTGAAAGCACCGGCAGCATTCAAAAGTGACCAAAACATCAGCCAGGAAGCATAGGAAGTGATAAGTGGTCTGTGGTCACCACCTGCAGAACCACTCCTTTATTGGGGGTGTCTTGCTAATTGCCTATAATTTCCAACTTTTGTCTATTCCATTTGCACAACAGCATGTGAAATTTATTGTCAATCAGTGTTGCTTCCTAAGTGGACAGTTTGATTTCACAGAAGTGTGATTGACTTGGAGTTACATTGTGTTGTGTAAGTGTTCCCTTTATTTTTTTGAGCAGTGTATGTACATTATACAGCCATATAGATATTTATAAAACTATGGCCAAGATCAAGCAGAATCAGCTACTTCCTTATTGTCTATGGTACTAGCAGTACCCTATCTCCTTGAAGAGGTGGATTATTATCTAGAGCTTGGATATAGAAACAATTTATGTTCAAAGAATGCACTCAAACTACACATTTATCAAGAATTGTTGGCAGCTTGTGCCAAAAGTCAAAACTGTTGAACTGAGGAACATTACTTCAGTTTGACACTGCTTGCTTCAATTAGTTGGCTATTTTCTGCTTCTATGCTTATTTGTCACCTAAGAAAAGTAACAAATATATATAACAAAAAACCATTGTAAACACAGTGTTGCTTTACATAAAACCAAATTACAGTGCACTATTCCTCTGGCTAACTTTAGTTTTATAGAAGGTAGGCCATGTTGTCTTCTGAAAGAAACAGTGACTCGTGGTAAATAATTAAATACACTTGGTAACTGTGAAGGTTATTACTTGTAATCTGATACATAATCAAATGAACATATCAACAAAACATTATTTATCAAAGGTACAACAAAAAGACAGGGAAATTACTCATCCATATTAGATGTTAGTGTGTATGGTAGGAGATTGCATGTGTGTGTGTGTGTGTTATGGGGGATTGGATGAGTAGGTGTATGTGATGTGGCATACGAAAAAAACATGAAGACTTAGAAAATGCATCTGGGTGTGTAATGTGCATGGTTGTACGATGTGTACCACTGTAGCTACCTCTGCATGTATATGCAGTCTACGTCTGTGATGCATCAATGATGCATGTCTGAGTCAATTGGTGTGAAAAAAAATCCCGGGCCGGCCAGCATGTTGTGGCATGTCATATAGAGACAGAAACGGTGTGTCATCACGGCATTCCAGAGGCATTAAGTCATCTTCACCTTCCCCTATATTCTCATTCAACACGAGGTGATGAGGTGTCATTCATATAGTATGCCACAGAGAGAGAAGTGCACGTGTCCCCACAAAAATAAATAATACAGGAAAAGTAAACCTGAAAAGAAGGAAGTGAACGTAATATTAGGTCACTGTGATGCATAAGACAAAAATGCGATGCTTTAGAAATCTGTCGTTCTGCCCCTGAACAAGGCAGTTAACCCACTGTTGCTAGGCCGTCATTGTAAATAAGAATTTGTTCTTAACTGACTTGCCTAGGTAAAGGTTAAATAAAAATAAAATAAATCAAATGTTGTGAAAATCTTTCACTTTCACGCATTGCGATGTTGGTGAGTGCCAAAAACAACAGTAAGAGCAAAATGTCTCAAATGATAAAGACGATGATAAAACAGTCATGATTCACTGTATCTTCAATACATATCAATTTATCATAATGCATGCTGCTAAGTTTTAGCCTTATTCTATATCCTAAGAGACAAGCTGGTATAAATTGCAACTGAATCCTACAGTAGGCTATGTATTGGCTTCGATAATACTCGGTAGTTATTCATTCACAAAAGATGAGTCAACCATGGCGGGAACTCAACCCCAATAGAGCCATAAGGGAGAGCAGGGACTGCAGCTGTTCAGTGATATCGCCACTACTAGAGAAACGGTGGCAGTCGCTGCACATTTAGGATTTAAGTATTTTTATGGAAGCTTTTGACAGTAGGCTACATAGAAAACCGCCAGCTACTGACACTGCCAAAGACAGTTGAAACAGATGGAGAAATAATTCACATTCTGCGTTCCCACAGGCAAACCAAATTCTGTTATTTTTGCCATTAATTTGTATTTTGACCAATCACATCACAGCTTTTCCAGAGCTGATCTGATTGGTCAAAAGACCAATTAGTGAAAACGCCTGTCTAAACGCAGCCAAAGTGTCATTCCGCTGACTGACCTCCTTCAGGCACCGTTCCCTAGATTTATGTGGTCAAGAAAAAGAAAGTGGATGCAAAGTATGGGGCAGAAACTTGTAGATTTCAAAGAGGGCGTGTTTTCCGCTTCTGTTATGGGTTAGCTGACAACATCACCAAAACGATACGCACAGCTTCAATTGGGCAGATGTCCGTGAGTTGTTGTGATTCTGGATTGCCAGATAGCTACCAACAATGATAAGAAACTACCATGTGGGGAATCGTACGTGAGGCATTTAAACCGGTTTAAGCTTGTTCTTGATACCACGTTTTGATTTGAGGTGTTTTGACTGATTTAATGTCTGCTAATATGGCTAAAATTCGCACGCTAGCTAGCCAACAACTAACAATGTATTTGAGACAAGTGGTCATTGTGCAAACGTCTTTTTATGTTTTCAATAAACATTGGAGACGAAATCTATAGTTTACATGTTGTCACATCTAAGCCAACCCCATCTGTTTTGCTCCATAGTTTTGTAGGTTCAGGAGCTGAAGAAATTCGTATTGGCCCCTAAGACCCTCACACACTTTTACAGATGCACAATTTAGAGTGTCCTGTCCATAGTAAGGCAACTGCACTGCCCGCAACCGCAGAGCTCTCCAGTGGGTGGCGCGGTCAGCCCAACGCATCACCGGGGGACACATACAGCACCCGATGTCACAGGAAGGCGAAAAATATCATGAAGGACATCAACCAACCGAGTCACGGCCTGTTCACCCCTCTATCATCCAGAAGGCGAGGTCAGTACAGGTGCGTGAAAGCTGGGACCGAGACTGAAAAACAGCTTCTACTGTATTTTAGTCAATGTCACAACGACATTGCTCATCCTAATATTTCTTAATTCCATTATTTTACTTTTAGATTTGTGTGTATTGTTGTGAATTGTTAGATACTACTGCACTCTTGAAACTAGGAACACAAGCCTTTCGCTACACCCGCAATAACATCTGCTAAATATGTGTATGTGACCAATACAATTTGATTTAAACAACCAAACTGTCAATGAGGATTCCCGGGAACACTTGCTGGAGGAAACTCACCATATATGGCCAAATACGTCATTAGCACGTGGTCAGTTACACGCCGAAAACCAGACAACACCATTTCCAGTAATTTGGGAGGGGCGTGGAGAAACTACAGTATTGGTTTGGGCTTTTATAATTCTACGATCACTCTATACTTTTCAGTCCAACTGGAATGATCAATGTAAGTAAGGAGTAATTTACATTTATTTGAGCGAATTTAGTCATATACAAGAACAAGCTTTTCATTAGCAGTTTCCTTCTTCCCCTTTTCAGGTTACATATTTTCGGATCCTACCAACTTCCCGCAATAAGGAGGGTTTCCCCAAGGTTTGAATACTGAACGTGACACTACTCGAACACTTCATTCACTTCACCGCTTGCTCTTCATAAAACTCCTCTGGATTACTTTGCACTCATCGGGATAGCAGTTCACAATCAAAGATGTACCGGAACTTTGGGGACATGGGCCGCGGAAGCAGCTCTACGTACCCCAACAGCGACTCTGGGCCCCCACACACCGCATCGAGCGCTGTATCCCAGGACACCAGCACTTCAACCACTCAACAACATCAGGTAGGCGGCACACATGGGCTATGTTGATAAACTTTAATAAGAGTAATACATTATAAAATGTTTCCCCCCGATAGTTTCCCCCCGATATTTATATTGCTTAATAGTATTAATTGCAGAATATATTAATAATAGAGTAGTAATGGAATAATAATGACATAATGTAGTAGGCTAATAATTGTATTATAGCCATGGTGTAAGTCTGATTACCATTGTCTGATTGTGGGCTTATGTTGAATTGATACACGTGATGGATGTATTTAACCATTAATTCTCAGTCTATCAAAACGGTTGCCTTTATGTCCTGATACATCCATGTCAAATATCTGGTTCAAAATAATAGTTTTGCTTTAAATCCTTCTGCTTGTCAATCTCTTTACGCTAATCTCGCTCTCTTTTGCTCTCATTCTTTTTTTTGCTCTCGCTCTCTTCAGAAGTTCACTGTGGCAGGAGGCAGTCAGTTTGTTCCCAGTCTCAACGACATCACTTCCAACCAAGACCTCCAGTGGTTGGTCCAGCCCTCCCTCATCGGTCCAGCTGGCCCCTCGTGGCCTCCACGTCCTCCTTGCCCACCTGTAGCAGGAATGAGGTCCTTCAACCCCTCACCTTCCCAACCACACCTTTACAGACCAGGGGTCATAAGGGCTGCGGCAAGTTCCGGAAGCACGACCAGACGCAGGAACGATGAACATGTAAGAATATGTTTCGTCTTTAGCCAGCAGAGTGTAAAACTGTTCATTCAAAAGGTAGGTAGGCATTGTGCCAGAATGTCGGTGGATATTTGACCAAAATGCAGATGAATCGTAAGGTCACTTATCACAACATGCATTTCGAAGAGTTGGTTGTCTTTGAGGAGGTATAGTTTAGTAGGCCCAAGTGCTGAGTGATTAGTACTTTTTGAAGTTGGTTTGGATTCAGTTCGATTATTTAAAAAAAATCTCATGTTTTGTGAGGGCTGAATGCTTTAACACTGAATAAACCAGTTAATAAAAGTCCCATGATGGTTGTGACTGCCCATTACGGCTTATCACTTATTAATCATCATTTATTCACATAACTTTACTTTAATATACTTTAATAAAATATTTGTTTCATTTGAAGACTTAATTATTTTGTTCTGAGTCATCTCATCTCTAGAGCTGCTGCCTATGCTGTGACAAAATCACTATTTTAATAGTTCTTTGAAATAAATAAGGCATACTTTGACTGCTGAATACCAACTATCAATCACTTAGATCAAGGTTTCCCAAACTCGGGCCCTGACTTAAATCATGTATTTTCAAGCTCGCAAAGTAACTGCTTTCTAGCCCTCTCGATCGTGCATTCTCTCTTCTGTCTCCATGTCTGCTCCACTCAGACCAGACAAGTTTAAGCAGGAGCACAATGGATTATGGTCATTCTAGTTAATTACAACATTTTCTGAGCTAAACTGTAGAATATTGGCCTGGTGGAAACTACACCTCCCTACATCGGACAGTTAAGGCTTCATCTGATTTATCTCTACAGAAACCGCACATCCAGCTCACAGAAAACAAACGAACAAAATGGAATTCAAATAATTGAAACTGACTTCCGTCAATTAGTTCTTTTAAAAAATATATACTTTTCGGTTAATCGCTCTGCACTAGTAGACCCTTTTCCGTGTAGTTGTCTCATTAATAATGCTACACTGGATACAGAGAGGCTTAGAATTCCAGTGCTTCGTTGGGACTGAGAGGGGCATGGAAAATGGCAACTAGAGACTTCACAGAGGTATAGAGACGGATGGCTGAGTCGGTGTCAGTAGTGAGCAATATCCTGTAGTGTCTGTGACTGACTTATACTTCTGACATGGCAGTGAGACATTACCACACACCCATTCTGTCTGATAGGATGAAAAATGAAATTACAGAAACAAATATTCCTGAAAATTTGGAAATTCCAGATGATGCCGAGGTTGACCACATCTGTTTTGGTTGACACCTAGGCCTATGTACTTTGGAACAGCTATGTACACTGACCTGCTTTATAATTGTTTGAGAAATGCCGCTCATTTGACGTTAGTGACTGAATAGGCTAAGTGCTAGAAAATATGAGAGCTTTTATCAGCCTGTTTTGATTTTGAGACAAAATATATCTGACGTGCGGGTTCACGAAATGTAAGACGGCAACACATCAAGTAATTATCAAATTGCTTAACTACTACTAGTAGTATGTTTTTGTTTTCCTTGAGGGTATATGCTTTTTATACCCGTTGGCTATCATTTACACTTCCAGAATGTGTGGTTGATTGAGCATGATGGGATGGGAAATGGGCTATCATGTGACTCAGTGGGGCAAGTCATATGACTCATACCTGAGTCACAACGGGGGTCTGAGTGAATCATCATAATACAGGGGCGGGAAAAATTGGATGAACAGAAACAAATAACTGGACAAAATGTTAAATTAAATTGGAGGAAGGGCGTGACAAAAGGCTCAGATGTTACAAAATGCCGTTGTGAAAGTTTGAATGTAGTGACTCAGTTTATACACAAGGTGGTAGTATTTCACAACTAAACACATTTTAGTGATCTGCTATTTAGTGCAGTCCCCTTCAATTGAGTTGAGCTAGATGTCTTTCAAGTTCTAGTACATTTTTGTCAAACTTATTGGTACTTTTTTCATAGTCATCAAATGTCTTTCTCTCACTTTAGTTGTCCCCAGAGGAGTTGGCAAGACGCAGAATAAGGAGGGAGCGGAACAAACAGGCAGCTGCCAAGTGTCGTAACCGCCGACGTGAGCTGACAGACACGCTGCAAAGCGTAAGTTTAATTTGAAGAGGCTTATTAACATATTTCTTAACGTTTTGTGAATCATATCACCCGTTTATAAGACACTCACATTTAATGTTTTAACTACTGGGTTTTTGTGCCAATTGGAAAAATAAATAGATTGACAATACAACCCTAACCTTTTCTCTTTCTTAGGAGACAGACGAGTTGGAAGTTAAAAAGTCCCATCTGCAGAAGGAGATTGCTCAACTACAGAAGGACAAAGAAAAGCTAGAGTTGGTCATAGAGGCCCACCGTCCCATTTGCAAGATCCAGGACTCTGACTCGGATTCTGACCCGAGCTCAGGGCTTCCCTCATTAGGAATTAAAATCGAGCCTGTGGACCTACCACGGTCCTCAGTAAAGAGCCAATCAAAGATTAAGAAGCCCAAACCCCAAATTATTATCCCTGCTCGTCCTGTGACATCCTTTACCGTCCCCATAGAATCTGAGTCCCTTCACACCCCAATTCTTATTTCTACTCCATCTCTTACTCCTTTCATGGCTAGTCTGGTCTTCAGTTATCCCTCTGGCTCTCTAGACTCCAGTTCCACTAGTTCATCCCAGGCTCTACCGCCTCTGCCATCTTCCTCTCAACAGGATGTGGCCCAGCAGTCTCGAAACCCCCAGCCCTGTAGTATTGCCCATCGCCGTAGCAGCAGCAGTGGGGACCAATCAGATCACTCCCTAAACTCCCCTACCATCTTCACACTGTGATTTAACGGGCTTCCATGTTGGGAAAGACTGAGTGACAACACTGACGGTTATGAAGATGACGACGATTATGACAACGACATGGGTGACCTACAAAAGCTAACACATTGACACTCACAAGGCATTATGGTGACGCAAACGACTCATATTTAAAGGATTGTATTGTTACACCATTTTTTTGTTTTCCCTGATGCATTTAACTTCTGACTAACTACGGTATATGTGTTATGCTCAAAACCCAAGAGGTAGAATTGTGCAAATGTTTAAACAAAAATGCATCAACTTTGTGCACTTTGTCAATAATGGTGATATTTTTGCATTTGAAATGTAGCAACCACATCAATTTACTGAAGCCTTACATGTTCTGTATGAACACTAGCCTTTATTACCTGTTACAACATGCTAATAAACACGTTGGTTTTGTTTTAGGATAATCAGACGTGCATGCCAAGTGGTAATCTTTCTCATGTATGCTATCTTTTATATAAAAAATGTATACATATTGTATCTTTAATACAATAGAATTTATTTCATTTATGCAAAACCGCATTATTCTGGGAACATTTTCAAGACAACTAAGGCAGGACCATGGGAGTAAATATAGAATATATATATATAGACATGTATTTGATCGTGTAGTGTATATTTTTGATAATGTGTCTCTTTTGACTGTGGGTTTAGTGGGCAGTGCCTCCAGTTTGATGTGATCTTACAAAGCTGTACAATAAAAGAGACTATAAAGACAAAGTTATGGATGTTGATTTGGTGGTGATCAAGTATGTTTGATAACATACTGACGCAAATATCACATTGTCAAGTCCAAGCAAATTATATGCTTTAAAATAGTACAAAAGGGTTAAAGAATATTCATTAATGTTAAACCAATTAGTTAGTTGTTCCATTTTGAATAGGTCCTATTTCCTGCTTGATGTTGCTACCTAGCAACCTTACAGAAGGGAGTAATGGATGCTGGGGAGGAAAGGGAGTAGAAAACTGTCCATCCTCATTGGTTGTCCTTGTAAAAGGCAAAGAACTGTATCACTGGCACATACAAACAGATGAAAAGAACACAAATTAACATTTCAGATGTGCAGAGTATAAAAGATAACGAGCAAGAAGAAAATGAGGTCACAATGACACATCTTGGTTTGATTGAATGGGAAAACATGTTTACAGTAAGAGGGAGTCCAGGAAAGTAGAGGAGTAGATCATAATGAGTCTAGTAAATGGAGATCTGTTTACCATGACCCTGATTCCTGAACACAAGAGTTCTCTTGTTACTGTACTTCTCGCAAATGAAGTGAGTCACTCACTCACATGGGGCCCAGAGAGCATATGATAAATATAGGGGTTAGAAGAGAGAGTGCAGTGCCTATGTGTGTTCCTCACTGTCAAAGGAGCTCTCTGTGTTTCACTAAGTTGATGAAAGTGTTACTGTCCACTCCAGATCTCCTTGCTGTGCAAACAGGTTCAACAATAAAATTGATGAATATCCACAATGTCAGGCTGTATGACATGGACAGAAACATCAATCAACTGCAGTCTGGGACAAACAGATCGCGAGATCAATCAATCACTCACGTTACACCATGTAAAATGGTCTTCCTGCACACACAAAGGTCACAATACGATTGAGTGTCTCAGCCAGTGTATTTAAAGGTCTTCAATGCAATACGAGCAGCCCACCAATTAAAGCCAAAAAACTAAATGTTATCCAATCCAGGACCATGTTCTAGATGCACAAAACAGAAATGTGTATTCATTAATGAAGTAATACTAATAGGTCAAGTTAATGAAGACAATGAGAGAGTAGCTCTACAGAATTACCACAAAACATAAGTTATATTGGGATCCTGACTACTGGCAACTTAAACAGAAAATGTGAAGCAGTTATAATAATCATAACAATAATAAAAAAATAAAAAGTGTCTTGCCTAGTCGCCAGCATCTATAAATCCATCATCTTGTAAACTCCAGTCTAGACCTACCAGTTTGATACAAAAGTGGCTGGTTGAGAACTGCCTGGGCAGTTCAGTTCTGAGTGAGTTCAGTTCATAGGTGCAGGTGTAAGACTCAAACCAGCGGTGCCATATTTAGTGTATTGTACAGCCTAAATGACTGTAGCACACTATGTCTCTCGTGCAATTTCAGTGTAAAACTGAAGGGCAGCCAAGACAGCGCTGATAATACACAATTTCATTGTTAGTTTGAGATTTCATACACACAGCACTCCAATCCTGACCTGAGAGACTGAATGCATAATCTACATGATTTAAATGTTATTTAAAGGTCTCTCACAAAAAAACTCATCCTTCAAATTTTTCAATGGTTTTGGATATCATGTACTACTAGTATGGCTCAAATCTGTGTTGAGATATGAATCTACAGGGATCCATGCTTTGTCCAGTGCAATACGGTGAAAAGTAGTCCACTGCCAGTGCATGAGATAAAATCCTAACTCATCCTCCCTTCCAACAACACCTCTAATGTTAACCATATACAGTCTCAATCACTGAAAAGAGGAAAACCGACAAGATTGGTCGAAAAGTGTCTAATGTCTCTGTAGGGCTGTCAATCTTTCCAGGAAAAAGCATTTTTATTTTCTCTTCAGGATTCTTTTCCAAGTTTTCGTGACGACAGCAGCAGGTGCTGAAGGCACACCTGACCGGCTGCCATTCTGGAGATGTTGCTGTATTTCGTGTAATATGCTATCTTCTTAAAAGAATCCCAACAAAGTGTGTGTTCTAGCAAAGAATGCTGTAAACAATTATATTCCTACAATGTCAACATATTTCCTCGACCCATATTTCGCTGTATCGTGCTTTTTCACTAATCAGTGAAAGTATCCAGCTCTGTTCCATCTTCAGTCATCAGGTGAGCAAACCAGGTGGAGCTGGTCCGGACTACCAACGCTCCCAGTGCTTGAACTTCCATCCCCCAGGTCTCGGGACACCATGCACGGCAGGTTGAGCTCAGTGGATCCACCGGGACTGGAGTCACTCCTGCTGACACACTCCTCCTCCAGGACCAGACAGAGCTCTTTCAGGTCCAGATTCTCCTTCACTAATCCGTCTTGCATGCGCTCTAGGTCGGACAGTTTTTTCAAGTAGCCGCCCAGATCCTCACGCATCACTTTGGCTGCGTGGTGACCGAACACCTGCCATTCCCGGGCCAGTTTATTCACCTTTAGTCGGTCATCGTCAAGAAAACAGCACAAGTCGCGCAGTTCTGTGTTTTCTTCCTGGAGACGCTGGTTGATGGTTTTCAGCTCCCTGATCTCAAGCAGGTGGCCTTGTAATTGTTTGTTGACTTCTTTTATCAGCCGACCACGCTGGATAAGAGCAGAGATCTTTTCAGACTCCTCTTTACGCAGTCGCCTCACCAGCTCTTCTTTAGAGCAGGCGAGTAAATCCTCGTCAGACATCTTTGACAACTCTCTGTTGTAAATCTCACTGTCACTCCCCATATTGTTTTAGCTGATTGTAATACAATAACCTGAGGAAAAAATGCCTTTCCTGATTACAGGCAGTTGAGGGTAAAATAACTGTAGCCTTTAATTCCTGGGATGCTCTACAATGGGGCATGTATAGCAAGCTTTTTAGTCTGCCCTGAATTGTGACTATCAACTGTCTCTTTCCCACCGTTGAAGCAAATGTAGGCCAACAGCAATTCTTGGCTTTGCCTATGGATAAAGGGAACAGTGCACATGCTTCACATGATCAAATTGACGTTTTTCTATGAGCTATAAAATGCCCTGAACAAGGTCGCTATTGCTATAAAAAAAAAATCAAGCAACAATGGCAATATTTGTTCTATCAAATGTCAATCAATCACTCTCAAATCTCACATGATAATCTGTGATTAGAGGCCTTTATGAAACAAGTATGCATTACTCTCTGTCCCGTTTCCCCTTTCTTTTCCTTGGTTACCGTCGGCAGGGTGAGGTTTTCATGCTGCTTCAATCCGTTATTTCGATTTTATTGTAGCTGGCTCGTAATCCTATATCGCAAAACCTTGGACAAAGATATGACAATGTTCTTTCACTGAGATCTTCAAGTCTTATCAGAAAAGACGTGCGGAAAAGCATATGCGTTCGTTGTCCGAGTAAATGTTGTATTCCCTCTGTTCGGAGGATTTGTTCATGGCATAACATTCATTCCTTTTGATTATGAAACTATGAGAGGCAGTCATTTGAAATTCACCATAGAAAAACAAACAAACCATAAGGCTTTGAAGTCACTCAAAAAAAAATATGAATCCAGACTCATGCTTGTCCTATTGCGTGGTGTGTGGTGGATAACAATGTCCGCCTTCTTCACTGTCACTTATCAAACGGATGTCTCCTCTCTCTCAAACTCGGTTTTTCTCTCCACTCTGTGAATTTCAGAAAATGACGCACATTTAAAAACAATGTGATTGTCCTTTTTACTCTCCCCTCACATAAAAAGTAATAGAAGTGTCAAATCATCATCCATAGGCGAGGCTTATCAAAACAACATGGATAAACACGATAAAAATGTACGAAATCGATACAGACCACTTCTTTGGAAGAGATGCTTGGCTTAACATTGAAGATAAAAATATACAGTACATTGAAGTAAAAAAACGCGGACTATTATCCTACAGTATGTATTTGAGCATTCAAATCTGGTTGTCTGATTGCGGTTGTGAAGGAGGCGCTGTAGGAATGCCTCCTCTTCTGAAGCCGTCTCCCCCTTTCCCTTTCCGTTTGGTTTTTCCTTTACGGTAAAAGAATAGCTTACGTATTGTGTCCAGTGGAACGAAATTACATCACACATGCAATTTGAGTGCATGTGTTTATAGGCATACTCATTTGCTGTAGCCTATCACATTTCTGTTCAAATCTATGTATAGACCTAATCTATAAAATACACACAAAAAATAGGCTATATATCATTGTATCTTTTTAGTCTATCGTTTTGTTAATATACATTTTTTAAAGACTTCCTGCACTCTGCACCCCCCAAGCTTTGGCCCTCACACACACACACACACACACACACACACACACACACACACACACACACACACACACACACACACACACACACACACACACACACACACACACACACACACACACACACACACACACACACACACACACACACACACACACACACACCAGCAGCACACTTTGACGCATAACAAGAAGTGTAGCACAGTTACAGTGTACACAGTTTCATATACACAGACAGAAAGTGTGACAAATGGCTTTTCTATGGTTTAAGCTGCGGCATTCGGCTATATCCTTCCGCCCTCCACTTCCTACTCTATTGTTTCAGTGAGGCCTTAACAATATAGGGTGTTAGCCAGGACTGGGGATCGCTTGGGACAGAATCAGGGCACTGCGAGGTTAGCTAACAGAAGGGCTGGAACTGAGAGAGGGAGGGGTTTGGCTGGTTTGCAGTGAGTGGTGTAAAACAAAAAGACAGTTGACTATGTAGTTTTTCTCTTTTGTAATTTTGAAAGGACACAGACAGATACAGCAAAAGGAGGATGGGAGGGGTGAGGAGAGGGATTTGGTGAGATTTAGTCAGATTAATCTCTGTGGGGGAAGTGCGTAATGCGCGCACACACACACACACACACACACCACAATTCCTCATAGTAGCTCTCTACTCTTTACTATTTTATCTGTGTTTATTATTGGAAAATAACCATTCTGATTTTCCTTTTTAAATAATTTGATTGAGTAATGCGGCATTCCTAACCAATTGGGAAGTGGGAATTTACCTCCATCGAATTAGATGGAAGACTCTAAATGGATAAAACCCATTTTGGCATGGACATTGCCATTGAGTCCTACCCCCATTTTAAAGTAGTCAACTGAGTGTGCCGTTCTGTGGGTGAAGGAAGGATGACATGATTCCATTCGGGTCATCAGGAGGAATCAGTCAATGAATTGTTCTTGTGAGCAAACATTCCATAACTGTAGGTGGCAGTAAATCACCCACCGTGGCGTTATACCCATTCAAACAACACACTCTAGATGGTAGTATGCACCCTTTCAGTTTGTTTGCCAACTCATAATGTAGTAGTAAAAAGAAAAATGTACTACTTCAAAATGGAGATGGCCTCAATGGCACTGCCCGTGCACCCACAGACATCATAATGGGACATATATAAAGATGATATCTCTATCATTCTCTATGTTTACCACATACAACTGGGAAAAATCTATTTGAACGGCCCTCCAACTGGTAGTTACTAGTGGGAAACTCGTCTGTCATCCTTGAGCTTCTCCCACACATCTCCCACATGGTGACCGCTGACAGCGATAACAGCATAACAATAACAAAGCAGTTAAATGCAAGAACAAAACATTTTTGTTTAAAAGCAATCTATTAATATGGTTTTTGAACAATATTATTTGTTTAAAAGCCTGATAGCTGGACTTTTAGTTTATGGTTGACACAACTTGTTGGCCATTAGCCAATCGGGCGTTTCTCAACGAGTTCAAAGCATGTGAATACATCCAACTGGTATTTACAACTTCACAATTCCCACCTCCTACTTGGAGCTCAAGGATGATAGATGAGTTTCCCACTAGTAATTACCAGTTGGAGGGCCGTTGGTATGAGGTTCTTACCTTGGAATGCAGTGTTTGGTTTTTGCCAGACATAATGGGAACCATCTCAACCAAAAAGTTGATGGAAGTTTGCCAAAAAACACCTGGAAGCACCTGGACAGATGACACTGCATTCCACAGTAGGAACCTCATACCAACGATAAAGCATGGTGGTGGTAGTGTGATGATTTGGGGATGCTTTGCTGCCTCAGGACCATGGACGATTTGCCTTAAAAAAAGGAACCATGAATTCTGCTCTGTATCAGATAATTCTACAGAAGAATGTTAGGCCATCCGTCTATGAGCTGAAGCTGAAGCACAGCTGGGTCATGCAGCAAGACAATGATCCTAAACACACAATCAAGCCTAAGTGAAAATAGTTAAAAAGCACATATTTGACATTATGGAATGGCCTTGTCAAAGTCCAGACCTAATCCCAATTGAGATGTTGCGGCAGGACTTGAAATGAGTAGTTCATTCTTGAAAACATACAAATATCGCTGAGATAAAGCAGTTCTGCATGCAAGATTGGGACAAAATTACGACAGGAAGCATTTGGTTGCAGTCATTGCAACTAAAGGTGGCACAACCAGTTATTGAGTGTAAGGGGTGAATTACTTTGGGTGTTGCATAACTTTGTTAATTAAACAAATAAAATAAGTATACATTTTTTTTGTTATTTGTAAACTCAGGTTCTCTTTATCTAATATTAGGTTTTGGTTGAAGATCTGATAATGTTCAGTATCAAAATATGCACAAATAGAGAAAATCAGAAAGGGGGCAAATACTTTCTCACGGCACTGTATATATATATAGAGAGAGAGGGAGAGAGAGAGAGTGTGAGTGAGTGAGTGAGTGAGTGAGTGAGTGAGTGAGTGAATGAGTGAGTGAGAGAGAGAGAGAGAGTACCAGTCAAAAGTTTGGACACACCTATTCATTCAAGGGTTTTTCTTTATTTTTTACTATTTTCTACATTGTAGAATAATAGTGAATACATCAAAACTATGAAATAACACATATGGAATCATGTAGTAACCAAAAAATGGTTAAACAAATCAAAACATATTATATATATTATTATCAAAATATTAGATTTTAGATTTTTCAAAGTAGCCACCCTTTGCCTTGATGACAGCTTTGCACACTCTTGGCATTCTCTCAACCAGCTTCATGAGGAATACTTTTCCAACAGTCTTGAAGGAGTCAGCAGTTGTTGGCTGCTTTTCCTTCACTCTGCGGTCCAACTCATCCCAAACCATCTCAATTGGGTTGAAGTCTGCAGTACTCCATCACTCTCCTTCTTGGTCAAATAGCCCTTACACAACCTGGAGGTGGGATTTAGGTCATTGTCCTGTTGAAAAACAAATGATAGTCCCACTAAACGCAAACCAGATGGGATGGCGTATCGCTGCAGAACGCTGTGGCAGCCATGCTGGTTAAGTGTGCCTTGAATTCAAAATAAATCACAGACAGTGTCACCAGCAAAACAACCCCACACCATCACACCTCCTCCTCCATGCCTCACGGTGGGAACCACACATGCGGAGATAATCCGTTCAACTACTCTGCGTTTCACAAAGACAGCGGTTGGAACCAAAAATCTCAAATTTGGACTCATCAGACCAAAGGACAGATTTCCACCGGTCTAATGTCAATTGCTTGTGTTTCTTGGACCAAGCAAGTCTCTTCTTCTTATCGGTGTCCTTTAGTAGTGGTTTCTTTACAGCAATTCGACCATGAAGGCCTGATTCACGCAGTCTCCTCTGAACAGTTGATTCTTGAGATGTGTCTGTTACTTGAACTCCGGGAAGCATTTATTTTGTCTGCAATCTGAGGTGCAGTTAATTGCTGATTTCTGAGGCTGGTAACTCTAATGAACTTATCCTCTGCAGCATTGTCACGTTCCTGACCTATTTCTGTTAGTTTGTTATATGTGTTAGTTGGTCAGGACGTGAGTTTGGGTGGGCATTCTATGTTTTCTGTTTCTATGTTGGTTTTTGGGTTGCCTGGTATGGCTCTTAATTAGAGGCAGGTGTTTGGCGTTCCTCTAATTAAGAGTCATATTTAGGTAGGCGTTGTCACAGTGTTCGTTGTGGGTGATTGTCGTCTGTGTCTGTACACCGCGGGACTGTTTACGGTTTGTTCGGTTTGTGTAGTCTATGTTTCCTATTCGTGCGTTCTTCTTGTTTTATATAAGTTCGTCGTCTAGGTCTGTCTACACCGTTTGTTGTTTTGTTAGTTTAGTCAAGTTCGTGTTTTCGTTATTAAAATTATGTCATTTCACTACGCTGCGCCTTGGTTCCCTCAATACTCCTCCTCTTCAGATGTAGAGGAGGAGGACTGCCGTTACAAGCATAGGTAACTCTGGGTCTTCCTTTCCTGTGGCGGTCCTCATGAGAGCCAGTTTCATCATAGCTCTTGATGATTTTTTTGTAAAAGATGGGCCTTGTTGTGTTTTTGTCTGTGTATATTCCCTCTGAATTTAAAGGATATTAAAGAACAAAATAACAGTGAGAACAGTCTTCTTCAAACAGTATTTTTAACAGCCAGATGTCTAGAGCTCCACGAGGGCTCGGATATAATCTACGCATGAAGTCTTCCTCTCTCTGGGGAAGCCAAAAGCCTTCTCCACCAGATCCTGCTTCTGACTCTTGATGCTGTTCTCCTCACTGTGCAGTCTGAGCAGGCTAGACATTACAGCCTCCACCTTGGAGCTGCTCCTCCAGTTCTCTGAGAGGTTGCTCTCCTCCTCCTCTTCTTCTTCTTCCTGAGGAAACTCCACCAGCTCATTGGCATTGATCTGGCCTCTGCACAGAGGGCACCGCGTCTGCTCCTGCTCGGTACGTATGACCTCTGCGCTGCAGAGTTTGCAGTAGACCTGTGTGCACAGTGTGTGGTGAAGGGCAAAAGGACAGTCCAGACACACAGCACACTCCTCATCAGAGCCACTGCCCAGCACCAGCCTCAGCATCTCTATCAGATGCCCTCTCAACTCTGCAAGAGTCACAGTTACCACACCTGTGTGTTTAGTGGTCTTGCCCAGTATGGGTAGCAGCATAACTGTCTCAGCATGACCAGAATAACCAAAACATCCGCGTAGTTCCTGAGGAAGGACCCCTCCACAACGTGCCTGCGGATGGTGGTGCGTCCCTCTGTGCGTGCCATCCCCACCTCTTCTATACTGATGCTCCTTTCCGGCAGAGAGAACAGAGGCTGCCCACACACATGGCTGGTCTTTGTGCGACGCAGCGTGATACACTTCACCAGAGCCTGCAGGTTCTGAAGGCCGGTCTTGTCCCCCTATTGTGACAGGTTTCTATATGACTCTGTTTTACCATCCTCTCACGTCGAATGGTTTCAGACGCAGAGACGCCACCAGCATCCACAGATCCCTCTGAAATGACAAAAACTTAAACACTAAGTGGGGATGCAAATAGCCTGGCTAGTCTATATTAAACAAGGTTGTCATGCGATGACAGGGGATGACCTAGTCCAATTAATGGTAGGCTTTATGTGGCTAGAAGGCCTATGTGTAGCTATCTGCAATATTATTAGCCCCCCTTTTTTTACTCTGCTCCCCTACTGGGAAATCATAATTTTCCGATTAGATTTTTTTAAAATTTTGGAGCAATTACTGTAGCTACATGTGCTTACCTCTATGCGGCACAGACTTCAATCTGTGAGACTCAATGTGTGCTCACAGTCTCGGGGCATGATATGGGAGGGGGCATAGTCTCGGGGCATGATATGGGAGGGGGCAGACAGGACAATGACACAATTGGCATTCTGGCACTGGGATAAAATAATAAAACTATGCAGCTATCAGCAGCTTTAAAAACTGTGATATGCTGTCAAACACAAGCATAAATTACAAATAGTTTAGTAAGTTGATAACGTTAGCTAACAGTCGCTCACAGCAAACAGGACTCTCAGTGATGATAGCTACTTTAACAGGCTAGGTTAGTTAATGTTAGCTTGGTAGATTATAGCCACGTTAATGTTTGATAGCAATAACAAGCTAGTATACATCTACAAAGAACTTAGGTAGCTACACCAAAGACATAGCTCAAAGTGAAAGGCAAAATGATAGCCTAACTGAAATTCCTTACCATCATTTCTGCCGACCAAGACCACACACATGGAAAGTTTGAAATCACAGCAGCCAAACAAAATAAAATAAAATTGTATTTGTCACATGCGCCGAATACAACAGGCATAGACTGTGAAATGCTTACTTACCAGCTCTTAACCAACAATGCAGTTTTAAGAAAAATAATAGTTAACAAAACATTTTACTAAATAAACTAAAGTAAAAGAAAGTTACACAATAAAACAACAATAACGAGGCTATATATACAGGGGGTACCGGTACCAAGTCCATGTGCGGAGGTACAGGTTACTCAAGGTAATTGAGCTAATATGTTCATGTAGGTATGGGTAAAGTGACTATGCATCGATAATGAACAGCGAGTAGCAGCAGCGTAAAAAAAAAGGGGGGGGGGGGGGTCAATGCAAATAGTCCAGGTAGCCATTTGATCAGCTGTTCAGCAGTCTTATGGCTTCGGGGTAGAAGCTGTTAAGGAGCCTTTTTGACCTAGACTGGCCCCGCAACCGCTTGCTGTGCGGTAGCAGAGAGAACAGTCTATGAATAGGGTGGCTGGAGTCTTTGGACATTTTTAAGGCCTTCCTCTGACACAGGAATCAGGAGGATATAATTATGGTCAGATTTGCCAAATGGCGGGCGAGGGAGAGCTTTGTATGCATCTCTGTGTGTGGAAAAAAGGTGGTCCCTCTGGTTGCACATGTGACATGCTGGTAGAAATGAGGTAAAGCGAATTTAAGTTTCCCTGCATTAAAGTCCCTGGCCACTAGCAGCGCCGCCTCTGGATGAGCGTTTCCCTGTTTGCTTATGGCCTTATACAGCTCGTTGACTGCCGTCTTAGTGCCAGCATCGGTTTGTGGTGGTAAATAGACAGCTACGAAAAATCTAGATGAAAACTCTTGGTAAATAGTTTGGTCTACAGCTTACTCTACCTCAGGCGAGCAAAACCTTAAAACTTCTTTAATATTAGATTTTGCCCACCAGCTGTTATTGACAAATAGACACAGACCACCACCCCTTGTCTTACCGGAGGTAGCTGTTCTGTCTTGCCGATGCAAGGAAAACCCAGCCAACTGTATATTATCTATGTCGTCGTTCAGCCACAGCTCAGTGAAACACAAGATATTACTGTTTTTAATGTCCTGTTGGTAGGATAGTCTCGAACGGAGCTCATCCAGTTTATTCTCCAATGATTGCACGTTGGCCAATAGGATGGATGGTAGAGGCGGGATCAGAAGTGTCCAGTGCGAGAGAGGCAGGTTGAGGTGCCTAGAGTAGTGCAGAAGATGTCATATGCTGAAACAGTGAAGAAAGTAGAGGAGGATGGGACAAGGGTGAGGTATCCTGAGAGGATTCCTGTGAGTAGTAGATCTGTGCCAGCACAGAGGGATAGGCCAATGAGTGATATACAGTATGCTTCAGTAAGGTTGGCTTCTTAGCGTTCATAGCAATGGTTGTCAATTGTACCACAAAAAATGGAACGTGAATCACAGAGAATAGATGTTGTGGTGGCAGCTGCAGAGAAGTATTTGGGTATACCAGATTTGACTTCAGAAAAGTTACAGGGTGTGTTGACTGGTGTCCTGTTCTCCCGGGTCTTTGGCATGGTGCAGTGGCAGATAGGGTCAAAGTAGGGAAATGTGTAAGGTAATTAAAAATATTTTTTATTTTTTATTTTTCCCGTTTCCCCTTTTGTATCACAAAGTGTAATAGATGCAATGTTCCCTCTAAGCTGTGCGTGTGCATTCAAGACTGCCGTGCAGAGCACAGAAGCCCACAGAGAGAAGCATAAGATTGAACTTCACTCAACTTTCTAGAGTTTTCCCTGTTAGGTAGTTAACACTATTACCGTTTCCCTTTACTGTGGCAATTGTGATCGATTAAATGCAATATTAGCTACTTCAATTCAACATCCCGAAAACAAAACAAACTGTGCAATAGATTTTCCTGTAGGCAGAACGCATCAGAGTAGGATTCTACTGCTCATGACAGCATGTAGTCTAGACAGACCGGTGCTGCATAACCAATCAGAGCTGCAGTAGGCCTATATGCAAATAGACCATTGCCATAAATTAATCTGTGCCATTTACTTAGGACTGGACTGTGTTTACAGCTGTGGTCTTTAGTAATGTGCTTGTTTTGAGATCAAAGCAAGAGCTGCATGTAGCCACCTGTGCACATTTTGTTCATATCCTTTGCTAGTTAGTGACTTACTAGCCCAGTTATAGATCATTTGTAGTCAGCAATAGGGGAGTGATTGCTTCCTACATGAGCACAAAACATGTACATTTCTGTCTTAAAGGGGCAGTGTTGTATTTTGAGACGGGCTTGAATAAGCCAATAGGCAGAGGGTAGAATAATTTGTCTGATTCTCTGTAATAATGGTATGGTAATAATGTATTTTAGTTTGTAAAGTGGTTTCTTGCATCAAACAACACAAACATTTTCAGTCACCTCCTTGTCTGAAGGACAAGTGGATAAAGATTAATGTCAAGCCCTGCATGTTTTTTCTCTCTCAAAAGTCTCATGGAATGTAGCCCTATGTAACAGTATAACTTTAAACCGTCCCCTCGCCCCGACACGGGCGCGAACCAAGGACCCTCTGCACACATCGACAACAGTCACCCACGAAGCAGCGTTACCCATCGCTCCACAAAAGCCACGGCCCTTGCAGAGCAAGGGGCAACCCTACTTAAAGTCTCAGAGCAAGTGACGTAACTGATTGAAATGCTACTAGCGTGTACCCGCTAACTAGCTAGCCATTTCACATCGGTTACACCTACATTGAACGACACACATTGGCTGCTACTGTAGGCTGAATGATAGAACAGCTATTTCTATGTTAAAATGTTATGGGATGCATTTTCTCCATTGTTTATTATTTTAGGCCACTCTGTTAGGCCTACATTGTGATCAAATAGCCACAGTAGCCTACTTGGCCACTGTTAAAACTGTAATTTAAAGTGGGTACAGCCGCATGGTTCACATTAAACGTGCGCTGGAAGTTGCACAGAATTTTCACAACGTTCAAGTTTGCTCTCAGCAGACCTAACATTTGCTCAGTGGCGTTTTTTTAGGGAACATTGAAGGGATGTAGACTATATTTCCTTTGGGGGCGGCAATGCACATATTGGATGCCAACCGACGTTAAACTCCACCGAAGAAGAAGAAGAACCTCCGACTCCATCTCCGTGACAAAACACGGAAGTGCTCAGCTGCATGGAAGCGAGTCTGTTGTTGACAGGTCTTTTCTGTCGTGTATTTTTTTTTTTAAAGGGCATCACTACAGCATTAGCAACGGTTGGAAATGTCTCCTGTAGTAAATATATCTTTTATATGAAGTTATTATCCGATATGTTTTTAGATACTAATTCATATTTCACCTGTTTTATCTTGGGTGATAATCGCTGGTCAACTCACTAGCCACTTTAACCAACGTTCATTTACCAATTCTGGACAGCCTATGGATTATTACTCTTAGTTTAAAAAACTTGCAGTATAACAATATAGAATATTGGAACTATAATTTAAAAGGGTAAGTATCTTCTTGTTTAGTCAGATAATGTATGTAACTTTGTTTAAAATAATAATAATAATAATAATAATAATAATAATAGTAATAACTACCTTGACTTGATAACTTAGTATAGTAGTTATGGTTAATGATATTCCACAGGTATTGTGACAAGTTAAATGAAAACTTTGAAGCTTATTAAAACAATTTTTCTTGTTTCTGCATAGATGTCAGTTGAACTTGATGTGTTTGTGGTTAACACCACCATTATGGATGAGGAAGTCTATCAGTTATGGCTGGATGGCTACACAGGTTTGGGCCACAACATTAACCAACTCACACACATAGATATACTAGACACAGTCATCCATCAAAGTTATTTAATCAAATTCTCTATAACGTAACCTGTGAATCCTGTTACTTTTCTGCCCCATCCTCAGTGAATGATGCAGTGAAGGTTCGTATGGAGGGAGGGGTATGGGAGGGGTGTGAGGCCAGTGCTGAGGTTCTGCACAGTGACACCATGGACCAGTACAGAACCTTCCAGATGTGTGAGCGCCTCCTACACAGCCCTGTCAAGCTGGCCAATCAGTTGTTGTTCCAGATCCCACCTCATCGCCAGGCCATGCTCATAGAGAGGTGCTCTACCAACTCCTGATACACATTTCTATATCGTATCTTCCTCTGCATTAAACGTCACCTAATCTGTCTCTCCTCTGTGTAAAGGTACTATGCGTTCGATAGCGTGTTTGTGCGAGAGGTTCTTGGGAAGAAGCTCTCAAAGGGGACCAAGAAGGACCTTGATGACGTCAGTGCAAAGACTGGTGTCACACTGAAGAGCTGCAGGCGGCAGGTAGCAAAAACCTAAGACGGACTCTCCCAATAACAATGACTATATCTCTGACCTGTAACATTAGTGAAACTGTCCTGCCTGTACAGATTCTATGAGCTACAGAGCACTAGACACTGCAATTTTAAGGCCAAATGTAACTGTTTTTCTACATGTGGACTTTTCTGAATTATCACCTTCTTCTCCTAGTTTGATAACTTCAAGCGTGTATTCAAAGTTGTGGAGGAACTGAAGGGACCCCTGGTGGAGAACATTCGTCAGCACTTCTTTCTCTCTGACAAGCTGGCCAGGTAAGAGTAGAAAATAGTGGAATTTAAATCTTGTATCTATTTAAAAAAAAAAAAAATCTCCCCTGTGTCTCCTCTTCTCAGGGATTACGCTGCCATCGTTTTCTTTGCCAATAATCGCTTTGAGACAGGGAAGAAGAAGCTGCACTATCTTACATTCCAGGACTTTGCCTTCTGTGCAGGGCAGCTCATCAGCAACTGGACTGTGGGAGCATTGGGTGAGTCCCTGGTCTATCAGATCTGCAGTTGTGCAGTGCAATCAGTCCTGATTCCTTATGAAACCCGCATTATAATTGAAGTTCTGCAAACAATTATACGATCCCAGCACTGTAATATAATATGGCCACATCAGAGGTCTGAAGTAGTTTTGTGTTCTCAGATAACATGGTGGAAGACATGGACGTGGATCTTGAGAAGGAGTTCTTACAAGATCTAAAAGAACTGAAGATTTTAATCACTGACAGGGATCTGCTGGACCAGCACAAGAGGCATGAGAGTGTGGTTGATTTGTTATTGATCGCCTGATGTGTCTGTTATTGATTGGTTTTCTTTAAGTTCCTGTTAAGAATTCACAAAGTTTTTTTATTTCTCTCCATATCATGTGTGTTCTATTATTATGAATGATAATATTTGGTAAGGTCCCTCATGCGCTTTCTCTCGTCCCCTCTGCTCCACTCAGTTTGGTGTGCACGGCTCTCCGGGGGAAGACCAAAGCATTTAATGAGATGGAAGCCAACTTCAAGGTGAGTGACAACACATGCTTGTGTTTATCCAACATGGCTGTTATAGCTAAAACAGACCACCCAGTTTCATAGGTGATGTCCAGCCTACCACAACAATCTGTAAATCAGTCAATAGTAAGTGTGGTAACCATGGTTATATGTGGTCAAATGTGCACGTACATTGTCTAATTCAATCAGTTCACTTGAGTTGAATTATTTCTAAACTGCAGTATAAAAAAGCTTTTAGTTATTTGATAAATATTTGAAACAAACTCTTCTCTCTATTTTCACCAAAGAATCTCTCCAGAGGCCTTGTCAACATTGCTGCCAAACTAACCAACACAAAAGAAGTCAGAGACTTCTTCATTGATCTGGTGGAAAAGGTACATTTATAAATCATTTGTAGTGTAGTAGTACATCTTTTGTCTCTATATTCAACACTGGCTCTGGGTTATGAGGCCAATAAGGTCTACAGACATTTCTGCTACCCATGAGACTGTGATGTCATCTTTCCACCTCCCTCCCTGCCAGTTTATTGAGCCGTGTCGGTCAGACAAATGGACAGCAGGAGACATGAGGCTCTACCTCACTCACTACACTAACTCTGCACACGTACTCGACACATTCAAGTGAGTATAATATAATTGTTATACATATTGTGCTGTCTGGCACTCATCAAGGTCACACAGGCTGTTTTATGTTTTTCTTCATATTCACATCCCAGTTGTCACCAGTGGGTGTCACTGCATCTCCCTCCACGTTTCTTTAAACTATAGTTACCTTGTTTCTCGAGCAGCCACTGGAATGTAGTTAACGGTTTACACAACCCTGCACCACGACACACTCAGCAAAGACATATTCATCGGACAACCATATTAAAACATAGGCCTCTCCTTAAAGTGAATTAACAAAGATCGCTCCATATTATGAACCTTTGCCAGTTCTCATAATGAGAATTTGTCTTGAGCCTTCTCTCTTCCTCCTCTCTCTCAGACACCAGGTAGTGTGGGACAGGTACATGGGAGTGATAAAAAGCTGCATCCTCAAAATGTACCATGACTGAGACGTAGACCTCGCTCAACGATCTACTCGGAACTTTCTGTCCTCTTTTATATTGGAGTCATGTCTTCTTTCTGTCTGCAGTCATCATGTAAATCCTCCGCTCTGTCTGTCAGATGTCTTCCTCCTCTAATGCCAGTGCCCACATTTCTCCGTCCTTCGTGCCGTTATGCAGTTTTTTCTCCCCTCTGTCTCTTCTGACGACCTACTTTGCGACGTCATCATGTATATCACCTTATTTTTATTGTAAATAAAGTCAACTCATTTTATACCGACGGTGTCTCTGTGCTGATTGTATTGCAGATCTGTGAAGGCGATAAGGTGTGTATTTGGGCATATGTTGTGAGTGCTTGTTTGTGTTACAATGTCAGATGCAAAGTACTACGATTTAAAAACCGATGGCAGCTGCAGGTGTTGGGACCCTTTTGGTTTAATATAACGCTTAGATCTTTCACAGTTTTAACATGCCAAGAAAGTGGTTAGAATCTCATACACCCCAGTATGGATGAATGAATATTGGTAATGACTATATTGGGAATGCATCTCCATAGTAAAATGAAGCGAATTAGAGTGGATTATGAAATGAGAAGACCGTAGTGAATTGTGTCTGTGTGTGGCCGCTGGGGGTTGGGTAGCAGCAACGGGAGGGGGCGCAATTTGTCAGCTGGGGGAGGGTTGGGGATTTCTGACAGTGATGTCTCCTGCGACGACAGCTCTCACCCCCCACACACAAGCAACCCATGATTAGGTGTGTGTAATGACAATAATGACACTGCTCATTTCCATGTCAACTAGGAATTTGAAATTATAACTAACAATTTAGACACTTAGATAATAATATTGTAAAAAGGATTAACATATTTCTCTGTCTGTATACAGTAGTAGAGCTGTACTGGAGTACACAGCTTTCATGTAATTGTTAGAAGGGATAAAGTGTTGCCAAAGTAGTAGTACTGTAGTTACAACAAAACTGCTTGAAGAAATGGATGATTACTTCAGAGTCACTCTTTCCATGCTTTTACATATAAACATGTCTGTCTCTGTATGTCATCCAGAAAGGACCTCTAGTTTAAATATTTATTGGTAGTTAGAAAAGCTAACCACTTTTCCAAGAGGGCTTGTCTCTTTCCCTCTCTCCTTTGCAAATTTTTTTTGTCCACATTCCACCAACTTCTCTCCCAAGCTATAAATATCTGTCTGTGTCAGATTGGACGGGAGTGAAGGAAACTAAGTGGCTGTACAGAAAGAGAGAAAAAGATGGGGGAGGTAAGGATAGATAGGTGGGGGAGTGAGTTGTGGAGCTGTGAAGGGTGATTTGAAATGAAACCAGGTGCGTTGCGTGACCAGTGAGTGGGGGAACAGGGGGGGAGGTGGGAGTATGTGTGTGAATCTATGTAAGTTGTTGTTCCGCCTGTGATTTGGACAGATTTGGAATTTTGGAATTTGGGCCGCAGACCAGGAATTTGCATCCTGGGGGGTCAGGGAGGGGGGTCGGGTGGAGGATGGCAGTGCAGGGGGCCAGAGTGGGGGTAGAAATGGGCTGTCCTCTCCTCTCTCCCACTCTCTTTTTCTCTCTCCCTCCCCTGCATGCATTCAGCTGCTCCAGCTGTCGATCTCCCCACTCACTCTCTCAGGGCCATAGAGGCAGGAGCAGGACAGACAGAAGGACCACTTCAGCTCTCCACGCTCACAACACACCAGGGACTAACACCACCAGCGGACTAGAACAGCACATCGAGCACAGAGCAACAGGGACACAAACTAGGGACCTGAAGATAGCAAGAAGAAGAAGATTTCACACAGGAAAGAAGACTTGTCTGTGAGTTCACCATGTTTGACAATGACAGTGTGTGCAGGTTTGAAAGAGCGAGTGGGGTTGTGTGTGTCTACGAGAGTGTTTGCGAGTGAGTAACCAAGTGTGTGTGTCACAAAGAAAAGGAAAAAAAGTGTGTAATGCCTCTTAACCTCTGTTTGCTCCTGGAGGGGGTGGACACGTCACAGTTAAACCATTCTATCCTCTCAACCTCCACAGCTGCAGTTGAATCCTTACAAGAGCTGAGGTGGCAAGGCCCTGCGCTTGTGTATGTGTGTGTGTTAGAGAGGGAGAGAGGGAGTGGGAGGGAGGGACAGAAGAGCATGTGTAAGATAGTAGGTGTATTTGTAAATGGAAATGTATTACAAAACTCTCTTACAGATCCAACTACTGTTTCACAACTATTTAATGTCACAATCGCAAAGTCTATTAATATCCCCTGCGAACCTTTTGCATGACAAATCCTGCCAGACACATGGTCAGTTAAGAGAAAACCTTATGGTCAGGATTTGTTTGTCGGAAAGTCTTGCTTTAGTGTGAGGAAGAGCAGCCAGGCCTTCTTTACCATATGGTCACACTAAGACATCCACATCAAACTAGAGAGACAGGTGCACTAAACACACCCTGTATACACCCTCACTCCTATATACACACACCATCACAGTGCAGGACACTGCCTTCCCATTCCGTTACATACGTACCACTTCTGTGCAGAGCAGGGCCCCATTTTATAGCTGTGTTTATATACTCTTAATAACTAACATTTGACAGAAGGAGTAATCCCGTTGATAGGCCTGCATAAGGCTGGAATGACTACAGTGATTCAGGGGAAAGCGCAGAAGCATGCCAAGGAGGGTCAGACAGTTGCACCCCAGAGGACCAAACTCCCCCCTCTGACCCACCCTGTGTCCATTATCTCCTGCCCTCGGCACGCCTCACCTCATCCATTTACTACAGCAGTGTACTCACCAGCAGACTGCAGCCCTGTGCTAATGGGACAAAAGGCTAACTCCATGGGGAACTGTTATGTGTTTTTCTGCAGAGCTACTGTCCGGCAATGTGAGAGAAATCTCCCGTCACAGGAGTTCAGTGGTATCACATGTAAGAAGTTCTAGCCTCTGGGTGGCAGGTTCAGTGCAGCGAGGGGAGCAGAGCACAACTTGAGCCCACCGGGCCACCATGTTAGAGAGCGAGCAGATCCATGCGCTACTGAGCAGAACGGAACAAAGCTGGCTACGTACAGTATGCACATCTCAAGACAGGACCATCTCTGGTTGGCTCTCCCACCGTTGTGTGTGTGTGTGTAGATGTAGTTGTATGTGTGTATAACTGTGTGTGTGGTCTCGCTGTGTGTTTTGCCTAGTCCCCAAGAGGTCATTTATTTTTGACCCTGCGGATATTTTGCTTAGTCATTCTGCTGATGGTGTGGATTCAGGGAGAGTGATGCTTCCTGTTGCACAAGTTAACATACTACTGATGCCAGTAACATAAGTAAGCACCTGGGCCAATTAAAGACGTCACATTGTCCCCCAAGAGTAGTTGGATTCCTTGTTCAAACCAAGTAAAGACAAGGCCATATACAGTGCCTTCGGAAAGTTTCCAGACCCCTTGACTTTTTCCACACATTTTTTACATTACTGCCTTACTCTAAAATGTATTAAATACAAAAAAATCCTCAGCAAGCTACACACAATAACTCATAATGACAAAGCGAAAACAGGTTTAAACAGAAATATCTTATTTACATAAGAATTCAGACCCTTTGCTATGAGACTCAAAATTGAGCTCAGGTGCATCCTGTTTCCATTGATCATCATTGAGTTGTTTCTACAACTTGATTGTAGTCCACCTGTGGTAAATTCAATTGATTGGACATGATTTGTAAAGGCACACACCTGTCTATATAAGGTCCCACAGTTGACAGTGCATGTCAGAGCAAAAACCAAGCCTTGAGGTCAAAGGAATTGTCCGTAGAGCTCCGAAACAGGATTGTGTCAAGGCACAGATCTGGTGAAGGGTACCAAGAAATGTCTGCAGAGTTGAAGGTCCCCAAAAACACAGTGGCATCCGTCATTCTTAAATGGAAGAAGTTTGGAACCACCAAGACTCTTCCTAGAGCTGACCACCCGGCCAAACAGGAATTGGGGGATTAAGGTCTTGGTCAGGGAGGTGACCAAGAACCCGATGGTCACTCTGACAGAGCTCTAGAGTTCCTCTGTGGAGATGGGATAACCTTCCAGAAGGACAACCATCTCTGCAGCACTGTACTAATTAGGCCTTTATGATAGAGTGGCCAGACGGAAGCAACTCCTAGTAAAAGGCACATGACAGCCCACTTGGAGTTTGCCAAAAGGCAAATAAAGACTCTCAGACTATGAGAAACAACATTCTCTGGTCTGATGAAACCAAGATTTAACTATTTGGCCTGAATGCCAAGCGTAACGTCTGGAGGAACCTGGCACCATCCCTACAGTGGAGCATGGTGGTTGAAGAATCATGCTGTGGGGATGTTTTTCAGTGGCAGACACAATGGACAGTGGAAGGCGCAAAGTACAGAGAGATCCTTGATGAAAACCTGCTCCAGAGCGGTCAGGACCTCAGACTGGGGCAAAGGTTCACCTACAACAGGACAACGACCCTACGCACACAGCCAAGACAACGCAGGAGTGGCTTCGGGACAAGTCTCTGAATGTCCTTGAGTGGCCAAGCCAGAGCCCGGAGTTAAACCTGATTGAACATCTCTGGAGAGACCTGAAAATAGCTGTGCAGCAATGCTTCCCATCCAACCTGACAGAGCTTGAGAGGATCTGTAGAAAAGAATGGGAGAAACTCCCCAAATACAGGTGTGCCAAGCTTGTAGCGTCATACCCAAGAAGACTCGAGGCTGTAATTACTGCCAAAGATGCTTCAACAAAGTACTGACTAAAGGGTCTGAATACTTATGTAAATGTAATATTAAAGTTTTTTTATTCATAAGAAATTAGCCAACATTTCTAAAAACCCGTTTTTGCTTTGTCATTATGGGGTATTTTGTGTAGATTGATGAGGGAAAATAAACCAGTTAATCAATTTTAGAATAAGGCTGTAACCTAACAAAATGTGGAAAAAGTAAAGGGGTCTGAATACTTCCCGAAGGCACAGTATATATATGTACAGTACCAGTCAAAGGTTTGGACACACCTATTCATTCAAGGGTTTTTCTTTGTTTTGTTTTTTACTATTTTCTACATTGTAGAATAATAGTGAAGACATCAAAACTATGAAATAACACACATGGAATCATGTAGTAACAAAAAAAAGTGTTAAGCAAATCAAATATATTTTTTATATTTGAGATTCTTCAAAGTAGCCACCCTTTGCCTTGATGACAGCTTTGCACACTCTTGGCATTTTCTCAACCAGCTTCATGCATTTCAATTAACAGGTGTGCCCTGTGAAAAGTTAAGTTGTGGAATTTCTTTCTTTCATTTTCGCTTGAAATTACAAACCCAAATCTAACTGCCTGTAGCTCAGGACCTGAAGCAAGGATATGACTATTCTTGATACCATTTGAAAGGAAACACTTTGAAGTTTGTGGAAATGTGAAACTAATGTTGGATAATGTAACACATTAGATCTGGTAAAAGATAAAACAAAGAAAAAAACGTGTTTCTTTGTTAATTATTTGTTCCATTATCTTTGAAATGAAAGAGAAAGGTCATGATATACTATTTCAGGTTAGGCGCTATGTCGATTTTGGACACTAGATGGGAGCAGTGTATGTGCAACGTTTTAGACTGATTCGTTGAACCATTGCATTTCTGTTCAAAATGTTGTATCAAGTCTGCCCAAATGTGCCTAATTTGGTTTATTGATACATTTTGAAGTTCATAACTGTGCACCCTTCTCAAACAATAGCATGGTATAGCTACTGTAAATTGGACAGTGCAGTTAGATTAACAAGAATTTAAGCTTTCTGCCCATATCAGATTTGTCTATGTCCTGGGAATTGTTATTGTTACTTACAACCTCATGCTAATCACATTAGCCTACGTTAGCTCAACCATCCCGCGGGGGGACACCGATCCTGTAGAGGTTATTAATGCTTCTACACCTGCATTGCTTGCTGTTTGGGGTTTTAGGCTGGGTTTCTGTACAGCACTTTGTGACATCAGCTGATGTAATAAGGGCTTTAAAAATTAATTTGATTGATTTATTGATTTGAGCCAATCAGTTGTGTTGTGACAAGTTAGGGGTGGTATACAGAAGATAGCCCTATTTGGTAAAAGACCAAGTCCATTTTATGGCTCAAATAAGCAAAGAGAAACGATTTTAAGACATGAAGGTCAGTCAATGCAGAAAATTTCAAGAACTTTGAATGTTTCTTCAAGTGCAGTCGCAAAAACCATCAAGCGCTATGATGAAACGGTTTCTCATGAGGACCCCCACAGGAAAGGAAGACTCAGAGTTACTTCTGCTGCAGAGGACAAGTTCATTAGAGTTACCTGTCTCAGAAATTGCAGCCAAAATAAATGCTTCGCAGAGTTCAAGTAACAGACACATCGCAACATCAACTGTTCAGAGGAGACTGCGTGAATCAGGCCTTCATGTTCGAATTTCTGCAAAGAAACCAATACTAAAGGACACCAATAAGAAGAAGAGACTTGCTTGGGCCAAGAAACGTGAACATTGGACATTAGATCAGTGGAAATCTGTCTTTTGGTTCCAACCGCCGTGTTTTTGTGAGACGCATAGTAGGTGAACGGATGATCTCCGCATGTGTGGTTCCCGCCGTGAAGCATGGAGGATGAGGTGTGATGGTGTTTGGGTGTTTTGCTGGTGACACTGTCTGTGATTTATTTAGAATGCAAGGCACACTTAATCTGCATAGCTACCACATCATTATGCAGCGATGTGCCATCCCATCTGGTTTGCGCTTAGTGGGACTATCATTTGTTTTTCAACATGACAATGACCCAACACACCTCCAGGCTGTGTACAGGCTATTTGACCAAGAAGGAGAGTGTTGGAGTGCTGCGTCAGATGACCTGGCCTCCACAATCACCCGATTGGCTAGGCCAATCTGCAAATCCCGCAAAACACCAGTCTCTACTTCAAAAGTGAAGAGGCGACTCCTCCGGGATGCTAGCCTTCTAGGCAGAGTTCCTCTGTCCAGTGTCTGTGTTCTTTGGCCAATAAAAATAAAATATTAAGATGGGCAAGTCTGAGATTTGGCTTTTTCTTTGCTACTCTACCTAGAAGGCCAGCATCCCTGAGTTGCCTCTTCAATGTTGACGTTGAGACTGGTGTTTTGCGTGTACTATTTAATGAAGCTGCCAGTTGAGGACTTGTGAGGCGTCTGTTTCTCAAATTAAACACTATCATGTACTTGTCCTCTTGCTCAGTTGTGCACCGGGGCCTCCAACTCCTCTTTCTATTCTGGTTAGAGCCAGTTTGCGCTGTTCTGTGAAGGGAATAGTACACAGTGTTGTACGAGATCTTCAGTTTCTTGGCAATTTCTCGCATGGAATAGCCTTCATTTCTCAGAACAAGAATAGACTGATGCGTTTCAGAAGAAAGGTCTTTGTTTCTGGCCATTTTGAGCCTGTAATCAAACCCACAAATGCTGATGCTCCAGATACTCAACTAGTCTAAAGAAGGACCATTTCATTGCTTCTTTAATCAGAACAGTTTCCAGCTGTGCTAACATAATTACAAAATGGTTTTCTAATGATCAATTAGCCTTTTAAAATGGTAAACCTGGATTAGCTAACACAACGTGCCATTGGAACACAGGAGTGATGGTTGGTGATAATGGGCCTCTGTACACCTATGTAGAAAGCTGGAACCTATCTGCCGGTTCCAGCTACAATAGTCATTTACAACATTAACAATGTCTACACTGTATTTCTGATCAATTTGATGTTATTTTAATGGACAAAAAAATGTGCTCTTCATTCAATAACAAGGACATTTCTAAGTGACCCCAAACTTTTGAACGGTAGTGTATACACAGTACCAGTCAAAAGTTTGGACACACCTACTCATTCAAGGGTTTTTCTTTATTTTTACTATTTTCTACATTGTGGACTAATAGTGAAGACATTAAAACTATGAAATAACACATATGGAATCATGTAGTAACCAAAAAAGTGTTATATTTTTAATATGTTTTATATTTTGATTAATCAAAGAAGTCATCCTTTGCATTGATGACAGCTTTGCACACTCTTGGCATTTTCTCAATCAGGTTCACTTGGAATGCTTTTCCAACAGTCTTGAAGGAGTACGCACATATGCTGAGCACTTGTTGGCTGCTTTTCCTTCACTCTGCGGTCCAACTCATCCCAAACCATCTCAATTGGGTTGAGGTCGGATGATTGTGGAGGCCAGGTCATCTGATGCAGCAATCCAACACTCTCCTTCTTGGCCAAATAGACCTTACACAGCCTGGAGGTGTGTTGGGTCATTGTCCTGTTGAAAAACAAAAGATAGTCCCACTAAGCGCAAACCAGATGGGATGGCGTATTGCTAGCCATGCTGGTTAATTGTTCCTTGAATTCTAAATAAATCAATGACAGTGTGACCAGCAAAGCACATCACACCGCCTCCTCCATGCTTCACGGTGGGAACTACACACATGGAGATCATCCGTTCACCCACTCTGCGTCTCACAAAAACCCGGCGATTGGACCCAAAATTCTCAAATTTAGACCCATCAGACCAAAGGACAGATTTCCACCGGTCTAATGTCCATTGTTCGTGTTTCTTGGCCCTAGGCAAGTCTCTTCTTAGCATTTATTTGGGCTGCAATTTCTGAGGCTGGTAACTCTAATGAACTTGTCCTCTGCAGCAGAGGTAACTCTGGGTCTTCCTTTCCTGTGGCGATCCTCATGAGAGCAAGTTTAATCATAGGGCTTGATGATTTTTGCGACTGCTCTTCTAAGTTCTTGAATTTTTCCGCATTGACTGACCTTCATGTCTTAAAGTAATGATGGACTGTTGTTTCTCTTTGCTTATTTGAACTGTTTTTGCCATAATATGGACTTGGTCTTTTACCAAATAGGTTTATCTTCTGTATACCACCCCTAACTTGTCACAACACAACTGATTGGCTCAAACGCATTAAAAAGCAAAGAAATTGTATCACAATTCCAGTGGATCAGAAGTTTACAAACACTAAGTTGACTGTGCATATAAACAGCTTGGAAATTTCCAGAAAATTGTCATGGCTTTAGAAGCTTCTGATAGGCTAATTGACATAATTTGAGTTAATTGTAGGTGTAACAGTGGATGTATTTCAAGGCCTGCCTTTAAACTCAGTGCCTCTTTGCTTGACATCATGGGAAAATCAAAAGAAATCAGCCAAGACCTCAGAACAAAAATTGTAGACCTCCACAAGTCTGGTTCATCCTTGGCAACAATTTCCAAATGCCTGAAGGTACCACGTTCATCTTTACAAACAATAGTACGCAAGTATAAACACCATGGGACCACGCAACCGTCATACCGCTCAGGAAGGAGACGCGTTCTGTCTCCTAGAGATGAATGTACTGTGGTGCGAAAAGTGCAAATCAATCCCATAACAACAGCAAAGGACCATGTGAAGATGCTGGAGGAAACAGGTACAAAAGTATCTATGTCCACAGTAAAACGAGTCCTATATGACATAACCTGAAAGGCCGCTCAGCAAGGAAGAAGCCACCGCTCCAAAACCTATGTGCATGTGTCAGCATATGGTCTCACAAGGGGTCTGAGGATCTCATCTCGGTACCTAATGGCAGTCAGGCTACCTCTGGCGTGCACATGGAGGGCTGTGCGGCCCCACAAAGAAATGCCACCCCACACCATGACTGACCCATCGCCAAACCGGTCATGCTGGAGGATGTTGCAGACAGCAGAACGTTCTCCACGGCGTCTCCAGACTCTGTCACGTCTGTCACATGTGCTCATGTGCTCAGTGTGAACCTGCTTTCATCTGTGAAGAGCACAGGGCGCCAGTGGCGAATTTGCCAATCTTGGTGTTCTCTGGCAAATGCCAAACGTCCTGCACGGTGTTGGGCTGTAAGCACAACCCCCACCTGTGGACGTCGGGCCCTCATACCATCCTCATGGAGACCCCTTGTGAGACCATATGCTGACACATGCACATTTGTGGCCTGCTGGAGGTCATTTTGCAGGGCTCTGGCAGTGCTCCTCCTTGCACAAAGGCGGAGGTAGCGGTCCTGCTGCTGGGTTGTTGCCCTCCTACGGCCTCCTCCACATCTCCTGATGTACTGGCCTGTCTCCTGGTAGCGCCTCCATGCTCTGGACACTACGCTGACAGACACAGCAAACCTTCTTGCCACATCTCGCATTGATGTGCCATCCTGGATGAGCTGCACTACCTGAGCCACTTGTGTGGGTTGTAGACTCCATCTTGTGCTACCACTAGAGTGAAAGCACCGCCAGCATTCAAAAGTGACCAAAACATCAGCCAGGAAGCATAGGAACTGAGAAGTGGTCTGTGGTCACCACCTGCAGAATCACTCCTTTTTTGGGGGTGTCTTGCTAATTGCCTATAATTTCCACCTTTTGTCTATTCCATTTGCACAACAGCATGTGAAATTTATTGTCAATCAGTGTTGCTTTCTAAGTGGACAGTTTGATTTCACAGAAGTGTGTTTGACTTGGAGTTACATTGTGTTGTTTAAGTGTTCCCTTTATTTTTTTGAGCAGTGTATATATATATATATATATATTTCAGTGAAAAATGGTAAACTACGTGGTTCTACACTTCTGTTAAATGGCAAGTTTGTCACGCTACCCATTTTCCTTTAATTCCATTTCAATGACAGTCAAGGAAATCATATATTTCTTCAACAACGCTTGTCTTTACCAGAACCACAAACAATGAACAGACCAGTGGTTGACCTGTGGAGGGCTGTCAGAGTGACGAACCATCCGCCCACTCAGAGACCAGAGGCTGTAGGGTTGGCAGCAGCTGTCCTACATGAACCATGGGGGGCTTTCCCAGAACCTGATACTCTGGGAAACACTGATGGTAGGGTATCCCTACTGGGAACTGCAGCCCACATCCTTGCCACGGGCATTCCAGAGGTCCAAACACCACTTGGTGCTCACTGGTCAGCGGTGGCGGGGCAGTACCTACCCACATCTCCCTGCTGCCCACAGTCCTGGGTGACTGAGTGGACTCTGGCGGACAGTTTTCGTTTTTTGGTGGTTTTACGTCAGATCCCCCCCGCCCTGGCTGTAAAAGTACCACAGTGTCTACACAAGGATCCTGACGTGTCTTCATATCAGGGCTGTATATAAGTGTCCTCCTGCTTATGATGCAGACCTATTGAAGATGATATGACGCAAGGCCCACTATAAGACTTTTGTGAGTGAATGAAAGATTGTGAAGTTGTGTGACAAGTGCATTGTGTGTACTGTGTGGGTACTTGTCCTGGGAACTTAGTGGAACATTTGCTGTTGGTTTTGGTGCTTCAGAGCGAAGGTAAGGCTACATGTGGAGTGTGATGTAAGACAGTATTTATGTGTGTCACGCACATCACTCTGGGGCTTCTTTTTTGTTAATTAGCATAATACCCAACACACTCGGCATGAGGTTTTATATGTGTGTGTGTAGGTATGTGCATGTACAGTAGATGTGGCTAGGTACTTCTCTGTTTCGGCAGTTATGGTCCGCCTGGCTGTGTGGAGGAGAAGCTCTTTTTGTTCACGTGAGTGACTCTTGAAATGGTTGAGTCCTTTGGGATGTAATGTGATTGGTGGATTCAATAAAGTATTTAAAGTGTGTGTGTGTGCGTGCATGTGCGCGCGTGTGTGTGTACACGTATAAAGAATGCAGTGATTATAACTTTCCTCTTCATCTATTCTGTCTGGAGCCTCTGCTGACGGTTTTGCACGAACAACGGTTACTCAGAAATGGGGAGCTGGAATTGAGGATTTATTTGTCTAGGTACATGTTCTACTTAAACAGCTGTGCTTCCTCGTGCCAAGAACATTACACGGAGGATGGTTGGGTTCTCCTGAAATGGGCAGCAAAGCCCTGTCTGTATACTTCTCCACCTTCATATGCAGTACTTCAGTGATTAACACACTAGCCATGATGATGAATGATGCCAGGCTCAGATAAAGACAACAATGGATTATGTGGTACGAGTAACAGTGATGTAGGTGGATGAACAGAGCAGAAACCCTTCTGGGAAAACGGAAAGTAATGTTTTGAAATTGACAGATAATACCCTGAGATGTAGGACCTCTTACAGAGTTACTGTGTTTAGTGACCCACTCTGTTATACTGCAGGTTCAGCCTCCACAAGTTTTCAATGTGAAGTCCCAGCGGGCTTGTGTGTGTGTGGTGTGTGTATGGGCGCTTGTGTGTGTGTGTGTGTGTGTGTGTGTGTGTGTGTGTGTGTGTGTGTGTGTGTGTGTGTGTGTGTGTGTGTGTGTGTGTGTGTGTGTGTGTGTGTGTGTGTGTGTATTCCTAGTCCCAGTTACAGTGGGGCTGTCTGGGGAAATAGATGGCTGTGTGTGGAGAGCTATAATGAAAGCATTTCCTTGCTGTTGACTTTTCTTTATTTTTAGCTGATGGATGGAGTACATCCTTATATTTATATTTCACCAGCAGGGGGAGACGTACATCCTCTCCATAATAATGGTGGGGATTCAGGGGGAAAGATGTTCGATTAGCAAATAATGTCACTTGTTTGACTTGACCTCTGCTCTGTGTCTGAGCCTGGCTTTAGAAAAGATGTCAACACACAGCTCAGTGTTATGAGAAGTTTACGAGGTGGATGATTTACCACTCAGGTTGTTGAGTCTCACTCTCTCTCTCTTTCTGAAGTGTTCTCAACCCAGGTTAATGAGTCTCCAGAGTATCTAACTATTCAACTATCCCCCCCCCCTCTCTCTCTCTCTCTCTCTCTCTCTCTCTCTCTCTCTCTCTCTCTCTCTTTTTCTCTTTCTCTCTTTCTCCCTTTCTCTCTTTCTCTTTCTCCCTTTCTCTCTCTCCCTCTTTCTCCCTTTCTCTTTCTCCCTTTCTCTTTCTCCCTTTCTCTCTCTCTCTCTCTCTCCCTCTTTCTCCTTTTTCTGTCTCGCTTTCTCTCTCTCTCTTTCTCTCCCCTTTCCCTCTCTACAGATACCACTGAGCTGCTCTGAGCACCACAACAAGTCGGAAGCTTCTTTCATCCTGACCTGAGGCGCCGTTACCTGTGTGACCCGCCGGCTGTGCCAGTGTGCGTTGCGTGTTAACGCGTGTGATCCTGTTCTATCTGCCAGTCAGTACGTGAGCATGCGGGGCGTGTGTGTGTCCATCCTCTGTGTGTCTGTGATCCTCCGCAGTGCTATTTCACAGCCACCTACAGAAAGTGACACCTACACGGTAAGGATGGGTATTTCGGCGCGCAAACCAGGACTCTCGTTCTCTCACTCTCTCAATCCCTCTCTCCTACCTTTCTATCTTTTCATCCTCCTCCTACCATGTACCAGACTGATGATTTGACCCCTTTGTGTACTGCAGCTGCTCTTCTCTTTTCTGTTGACCTCCGCTGACCTGTTCTCTGTGCTCATGACTATGTATCATCATCTCCTCCTCCCTCTCATCTTATTGGTGTGACAGTGGACAGCCATGATTTAAAGTGCATATAATAGCTATACATGAAAGGTTATTTGGATGATGAGACTCTCTTTCCTGCTATCTGTAGGAATGCACAGATGGGTATCAATGGGACTCCCAGACTCAGCACTGCAAAGGTAGAGGATCTCGCTTATCCTCATGTCCCCATGTCCGTGTCCTGAGTGAGAGCATTACAACTTGAAACCACTCCTGTCTTTCAGTCCTTTTCCTTCAGCCTCTCGCTGTCCTCTCTCCCGTCAGACATAAATGAGTGTGAGACCATTCCGGAGGCCTGTAAGGGTGAGATGAAGTGCTTCAACCACTACGGGGGCTACCTGTGCCTCCCCCGCTCTGCCTCAGTCATCCCAGCCCAGGACCCCCCCAGCCAGACTGGGACCAACCTGGAGAGCACTGCCAGAGAGCCCTTCAACCCCTGTCCATTGGGCTACGAACCCCAGGGAGACAGCTGTGTGGGTGAGTACCGGCTGGAGGGTGAGACAGGGGAGGGATAATGTGTGTCTGTGTGTACGTGGATAGCTGCTACTGGAATGTGGACATTTCACGAGGACAGCTGCTCTTAGTTTTATGGGACGGAGAGTGGTGAAAGAGCTGCTTGTCCTGTTGTCCTTGGGGTCGGGGTGGTAGGTGTTGTTGTTGATGGGGAATGCATGAGACAGGAATAACGATTCAGCAATGTGGGGAATTCTCAGCTGTTGGTGCATCAAATGTATTAACTTACCATGTTACTTAAAACGGTGTGTTTCATTGCCATATCACACACACACAGACGTGAATGAGTGTGAGAGAGATGAACACGACTGCCAGCCCAGCCAGCAGTGCATCAACACACCTGGAGCCTTTACCTGCCAGTGTCCTGATGGTTACCGCAAGGTTGGCACCGAGTGCATTGGTAAGTCACGCTATACTCTTAAAAAGGGTTCTAAAAGGGTTCTTCGGCTGTCCCCGTAGGAACTCTTTTGTGTTCCGTGTAGAACCCTCTGAGGAAATGGTTCTACCTGGAACCAGAAAGGGTTTTTCAAAGGGTTCTCCTATGGGGACAGCCGAATAACCCTTTTAGGTTCTAGATAGCACCATTCTTTCTAAGAATGTATAGTACTCTCCATATGACTCTCTATAACCAGCCTACCCCCTGGCCTGAGTCACACCCAACTCACTGTTTGTGGTCTCACTGCATTGTTGTGGTTCAGCTTAGTCATTGTAGCATGTTATTTGACCTCCATTTAACCAGACAAGTCCTTGGATCAAATTCTCCTTTAATATAACAACCTGGTTGGTCAAAGCAATCTCCTCTTTCTCTCTGGAACTGTTTCTGAATGCTCTCCTTCCATCTGTGTTGTTAGATATTGATGAGTGTAGGTACAGGTACTGTCAGCATCGCTGTGTCAACGTCCCCGGCTCCTTCTCCTGTCAGTGTGAACCAGGCTTCCAGCTGGCCGGCAACAACCGCTCCTGTATTGGTAAGGCATGGTCAGACACACACACGCAATACCGCGTACTGTATACACACAGAGTCATGGTAAAACTAATAGCCACAACCAGCCAAAATCACACACAGAGTCCCACACTATCCCGACTGATGTTAGAACATATATATACTGATAGACTTCTCCTTTTCCTCCTCCTTCCAGATGTGAATGAGTGTGACATGGGCGCCCCCTGTCAGCAGAGGTGTTATAACACCTACGGTACCTTCCTCTGTCGCTGTGACCAGGGCTACGAGCTGGGGCCTGACGGCTTCGCCTGCAATGGTGAGCGGATCTGTCTGTCTGTCTGTCTCTATAATGCCATTAAAATCGCAGTGCTACAATCTGAAAAGAAACACCATCTCTTTCTTTCTTGCATTATTTAAATAAAATAAAATCAAATTTTATTTGTCACATACACATGGTTAGCAGATGTTAATGCGAGTGTAGCGAAATGCTTGTGCTTCTAGTTCCGACAATGCAGTAATAACCAACAAGTAATCTAACCTAACAATTCCACAACTACTACCTTATACACACAAGTGTAAAGGGATAAAGAATATGTACATAAAGATATATGAATGAGTGATGGTACAGAACGGCATAGGCAAGATGCAGTAGATGGTATAGAGTACAGTATATACATATGAGAGGAGTAATGTAGGGTATGTAAACATTATATTAAGTGGCATTGTTTAAAGTGGCTAGTGGTACATTTTTACATAATTTCCATCAATTCCCATTATTAAAGTGGCTGGTGTTGAGTCAGTATGTTGGCAGCGGCCACTAAATGTTAGTGGTGGCTGTTTAACAGTCTGATGGCCTTGAGATAGAAGCTGTTTTTCAGCCTCTCGGTCCCTGCTTTGATGCACCTGTACTGACCTCGCCTTCTGGATGATAGCGGGGTGAACAGGCAGTGGCTCGGGTGGTTGTTGTCCTTGATGATCTTTATGGCCTTCCTGTGACATCGGGTGGTGTAGGTGTCCTGGAGGGCAGGTAGTTTGCCCCCGGTGATGCGTTGTGCAGACCTCACTACCCTCTGGAGAGCCTTACGGTTGTGGGCGGAGCAGTTGCCGTACCAGGCGGTGATACAGCCCGACAGGATGCTCTCGATTGTGCATCTGTAGAAGTTTGTGAGTGCTTTTGGTGACAAGCCGAATTTCTTCAGCCTCCTGAGGTTGAAGAGGCGCTGCTACGCCTTCTTCACCACGCTGTCTGTGTGGGTGGACCAATTCAGTTTGTCCGTGATGTGTACACCGATGAACTTAAAACTTTCCACCTTCTCCACTACTGTCCCGTCAATGTGGATAGGGGGGTGCTCCCTCTGCTGTTTCCTGAAGTCCACAATCATCTCCTTTGTTTTGTTGACGTTGAGTGTGAAGTTATTTTCCTGACACCACACTCCGAGGGCCCTCACCTCCTCCCTGTAGGCTGTCTCGTCATTGTTGGTAATCAGGCCTACCACTGTAGTGTCATCCGCAAACGATGATTGAGTTGGAGGCGGCATGGCCGCGCAGCTCTCTGTCTGTTTTCTTGGTTAAAACAGCTGCGCTATGATCTGAAACGCTGTTCCCCTCTCTCTCCCTCCTTGGTTCTGCAGACATAGACGAGTGCAGCTACTCCAGTTACCTGTGCCAGTTCCAATGTGTCAATGAACCCGGGAAGTTCTCCTGTCAGTGCCCAGAAGGCTACCAGCTGCTGGGCACCCGACTATGCCAGGGTAAGCACTCTCTCCATCTGTTCTCCTTTTGCCCGTCTTTCACTTCAACGTCAGCTAATTGTACCTGTGTTCTTTCGTTGTCCTCGTTAGTGGACAACTTGCTTCTATTCTATTCATTTTGATTCTGTCCTATTGTATTCGAACCTTCCCTTTCCCAAACCTTTTCTCTATCCCTCTCCTCCTCAGATATAAATGAGTGTGAGACTGGAGAGCACCAGTGTACTAAAGAACAGACCTGTGTGAATATCCACGGTGCCTATCAGTGTGTGGACACCAACCTCTGTCAGGACCCTTACATCCAAATAACTGACAAGTGAGTGAACATTTATTAAAACACACGCACACACACTCTCATACTCTCTGACACGCACGCACGCACGCACTCACTCACTCACTCACTCACTCACTCACTCACTCACTCACTCACTCACTTTCCCTCATGATCAACCTCTGTCCATATCATCAGCCTCACTCTGTATGGAGCACAGCTCACATTATTTCTAAGATTGCTCCAATTACTTTTTCCATATTTCTGTCCAATTCTGTTCCCTTTTCAGTTGAACGTGTTCCAGTACAATTAGAACGCTGTTAGAAGAGGGAAACAAGTGTTAAATTGATAACAGGTGTGGACAGTGGTTTATTTCCCTCAACTTGTTTTGGCTGTATGAAAAGGTTTCAGAAAATTACTTGGGGAAATGGCCACTGTTCAAATACAGTTGTATGTAATCCGTCTTGGTTTGAGGATAGTTCGCCAGTGCTCCTTCTGTATTGCAATATACCCCTCTATTGGTTGAGTTATGAACTACTCTTTTGAACATTTTATCTAGAGGCATGAGCATTTCAGAGGACATATTCATCACTAAATATACAATATTGATGAACAAATATTCTGTTTTAGTTGAAATGAAACAGAATCAAAAGTGAATCATTAAGCCATCTAGTTCATGAGGTCAAATTTCAGGAAGTGACTTCCACTACGACACAACTCATATACAGTCTCTCTCCAGAGGACTAAAACCTACTTTTCTCTCCTGTGTGTCTAGTCGTTGTGTTTGTCCTGTGACCAAGCCAGCCTGTCGAGACCGACCCTTCTCTATCGTCCACCGCTACATGAGCATCACGTCGGAACGCTCCGTCCCCTCAGACATCTTTCAGATCCAGGCCACCAGCGTCTACCCCGGGGCCTACAACACCTTCCGTATCCGCTCTGGAGACGACAACGGAGACTTCTACATCAGAGTGAGCACAGCTATAGTGTGACAACCCTTGTATAGCACCAGCCTGAGTCACCCTCCCATCCACTTTGTGAATATATGATGATAGACTAGTGAGTTTATGACGACAGTGGAGGTCTAGAAACGTATTGTATTGCAGTTTTGAGACCTTGCATCGTAACAACACTTAGATAAGTTTCTTGACTTCTTAGACGAGGAGAAATTAGTCAAACAAACCCCCACTTTTTCTGCCTAATGTGACTGACTCTGACTAACCTCACTATCATCTCTGTGTCTCCCTCAGCAAATAAACAACATCAGCGCCATGTTGGTTTTAGCCCGGGCCGTGACGGGACCCCTGGAGTACACACTGGACCTGGAGATGGTGTCAGCCAACCCCCTCCTGAGCTACCAGACCAGTTCGGCCCTGCGACTGTCCATCTACGTAGGGCCTTATGCCTTCTAGAGGGAGGAGAGAGAGACAGAGGGGGGGGGGGACACACACACACACACACAGTATAGACACGAGAGGAAAAATAGGAAACACAGAACAATCTAGAATTGAAAGGGGTCAGAAACAGAACAGTCAGATAATGTAACATGATGTCAAAGGTGACACACAACTCTGTCAAATCCCAATCATTTGGGAAAGCTAAGATAGAGTGAGATAAAAATACATTTATAAAAAAGGAATACTGCATCAATAACGTATGACTGATAAATATGAATACCTCGAAGTAGTATTGATATACTGTACATGTTTGCTCCCAGCCTCCTAGAGTATCATTCTCAACCGCTCCGCGTTGCCCATTACCCTAGTAGCCTTTGGTACCAACCAAACACCCTCCAATTGAAGATCTAGAGAGAACCAAAAAACGTATTACGTTATCATTGTATCATAATCATTCTCATCCCGACTCTGTCGTTCCCTTGCTTTGAACAGACTCATTCTCACTCCTATGTTTTCGTGCTATTCCCATTCCTTTATGACAGTTTTCCTTATCATCCATGGACACGACTCAATAACCGCTCAGATCAAACCTCTTCATCCACCCTGTCGCTCCCGCATCCATCCCTCTCCTGAATCACACCTGGTCCTGAAGCTCTGACTCACTCGCACACCGTTTGTAGTTTTGTAACATTACAGAAAGGTGTATCAGAAAGCTGATACAAAATAAAACGATATACATTTAAATCACGTGTTAACCATAGCTTTTTGTGCATATTATTTCACCATGTCACCCTTCTTAATATAGTCCCATTTCTCTCCTACTTCTTCAACTCCTGTTTCTCCTTTTCCTTCAACCGGTATGTCCTAATTTCCCCTACAGTGTGCTATGGTCGTAGCCAGTTGACCTTTCTGAATGTATCCCCCCAGGTCCACTGTGCTCCAGTGCCAGTGGCACTCTGTCTTTCCACAGCTGCAGAACATGCCTGGGCTTCTTGTGTGACAACCACTGAGAGAATGGAAAAGATCTCTTGAACAATGAGAGAAGGCAGAAGGTCTCGCTAGAGAAATCAGCTGTAGTATATGGGTCAATATTCACTTAAGACTCATTAGCCTTAATATGTGGGGCATAACAAGGCAACCTGCTCTGCAGTGGCATACTTATGGAACAGCCACACCCTCTCCCCTGGGTGACTAAAGCCATATTGCTTGGATAGTGATTCTTCTCCAGTCCTCAAAAAAAACTGGGGAAAGCCCTAATGCCATCGTCCATCGCCTCCGCTGCTGCTCACTCTGCCCAGCCAGCCTCCACCTTGACACACACACACACACACACACCACACACACACACACACACACACACACACACACACACACACACACACACACACACACACACACACACACACACACACACACACACACACACACCCTACCCCTCCCCTCTATACTCGCTCAATGGTTATGACTCATACGCTACGCAGTCTTACGCAATCAGGCCCAGAGTGAAGTCTGTAGCCAGTACAGCCACAAGGAGCCGAGGGTGAAGTCTGTAGCCAGTACAGCCACAAGGGGGCAGTGTGACACACAGCTCTCTCTCCCAGGCTGAGACAGGAATAGTAACAACCCGAGGTGATGGAATCTGCTGGTTTTGTAACCTGACTACTGAACCTGCCTTCCCTCTCCCTATCAGTGAACTCCTATGCTTGAGAGATTCAGAGGCACTATGGATACACACACTAACATGTACAACAAATAATAACCACGTGTAGTGTACACAAGTATGTGGACACCCCTTCAAATGAGCCGATTCAGATTTTTCAGCCACACCCGTTGCTGACAGGTGTATAAAATCGAGCACACAGCCATGCAATCTCCATAGACAAACACTGGCAGTAGAATTGCCCGTGCTGAAGAGCTCAGTGATGTAGGATGCCACCTTTCCAACAAGTCAGTTTGTCAAATTTCTGCCCTGGTCAACTGTAAGTGCTGTTATTGTGAAGTGGAAACGTCTAGGAGCAACAACGGCTCAGCCGCAAAGTGGTTTGCCACATAAGCTCACAGAACAGGACTGCCGAGTGCTGAAGCGCGAAGCTCATCAAAATTGTCTGTGCTCGGTTGCAACACTCACTACAGAGTTCCAAACTGCCTCTGGAAGCAACATCAGCACAAGAATTGTTCATCGGGAGCTTCATGAAATGGGTTTCCATGGCCGAGCAGCTGCTCACAAGCCTAAGATCACCATGCGTAATGCCAAGCGTCGGCTGGAGTGGTGTAAAGCTCGCCGCCATTGGACTCTGGACCAGTGGAAACGTGTTCTCTGGAGTGATGAATCATGCATCACCATCTGGCAGTCCAACAGATGAATCTGGGTTTAGTAGATGCCAGGGGAACGCTACCTACCCCAATGCATAGTGCCAACTGTAAAGTTTGGTGGAGTAGGTATAACGGTCTGGGACTGGGAGCCAGGCCTAATCGCCCAACGTCAGTACCCGACCTCACTAATTTTCTTGTGTCTGAATAGAAGCAAGTCCCCGCAGGAATGTTCCATCATCTAGTGGAAAGCCTTGCCAGAAGAGTGGAGGCTGTTATAGCAGCAAAGGGAAGACCAACTCCATATTAATGCCCATGATTTTGGAATGAGATGTTCGACGAGCAGGTGTCCACATACTTTTGTGGACACCGTGTACATTAACACACACCAAACATATGGCATCAGTATGTTAGCCTTAGCTGAGGGCTTAGTGGTTAGATCAGAGTTAACAACGTGATGGTGTTGCGGGATATGGAGGAGGGGGGAGTGGTGTATGTGGGAGGAGTGTGTGGGTTACAGGGGAGGAACAGAGTGGTACAAGTCCCATGGCATTTCCTGTTGGCACTGAGACACAGAAATGACCTGAGTGAAATGGGATCAGACTGTACTGTGCCCGCACAGTGGGCACGGGGAAGGATGGCACTATGTTGTGTGTTGGTGGGCGTGTACGGACATTTGTATGTGCGAGGGTGTTTGTTTGTGTATGAGTAATAAAACTGTGAGTGTGAGTGTGTATGCAGACGTGGGGAGGTGTGTTTTGGGTGACAGTAGGGAGCGGAACAGTGGGCCTCTCTTTGCCACCTCCCCCCAGGTATGAGCTTATTTCCCTGGGCAAGCCTTCCACCGTGGGCGGGCCGGGTGTGGGGGTGGGAGTCAATGGGACGGTAATGGGTTGTTCCACGGAATGTGTCCCTTTCACGTCCCTTTTAAATTCTAAGTAGAAACTGTGCACCAATATTGGTATTTTGTTGCTTTGACAAAGTCATTTCTGAAGATGTGACTAAAGACACTATGGACACACACAAATATGTACAAAGATTTTATTAAGGTCAACCCTGTTACGTGAACTGAACTCTCATTTTAATAGGATGAAACTATTCCTTTTTAAATAATTTTTCTAAACAAACATTGAACATCTAATAGTCAATTCATAGTGTAAAAGCAGGTGAGCTGGTTCTACTCTTTTAGGACATTTTCTGGGTGTTTTGTGGTGGAAAACTGAACGTGTCGAGGATAACACGTCAACCGTGTTAACCATAGATAGACAGGCTATACATGTTTTCACTATTTAAATGTTTTTGTGAATCTTGCATTCAACTGCCCCTCTCTGTTGCACACACCAAGCTTCCATCCCCCCTCTCATGAGGGGAATCAATTGTCACCCCTGTTATGGTCAATTCTGTTACTGTTTTTGGCACTATAGTCTTTTTTTTTAACCTCTTGAAATAGGTAAACTTGTTTTTTATTAAGTTGAACATGGGCTCTTTATTAAAATTAGGTGAAATAAATGTTCATTTAAAAACAAAATCTTAGTTCATTTTGTGAAATAACCGTTATACAACCACTAGCGCAGAGAAAACATCTAATGGAAGATATAGGGCACTCAATCTAAGGTCATCTCCAACATGACCGGCTTCTCCTAGAACTCACATAACCTGCTCTGTATCCAGGCTAAAGACATAACCTGCTCTGTATCCAGGCTAAAGACATAACATGCTCTGTATCCAGGCTAAAGACATAACCTGCTCTGTATCCAGGCTAAAGACATAACCTTCTCTGTACCCAGGCTAAAGACATAACCTGCTCTGTGCCCAGGCTAAAGACATAACCTGCTCTGTACCCAGGCTAAAGACATAACCTGCTCTGTACCCAGGCTAAAGACATAACCTGCTCTGTACCCAGGCTAAAGACATAACCTGCTCTGTACCCAGGCTAAAGACATAACCTGCTCTGTACCCAGGCTAAAGACATAACCTGCTCTGTACCCAGGCTAAAGACATAACCTGCTCTGTGCCCAGGCTAAAGACATAACCTGCTCTGTGCCCAGGCTAAAGACATAACCTGCTCTGTGCCCAGGCTAAAGACATAACCTGCTCTGTACCCAGGCTAAAGACATAACCTGCTCTGTACCCAGGCTAAAGACATAACATGCTCTGTACCCAGGCTAAAAACATAACATGCTCTGTACCCAGGCTAAAGACATAACATGCTCTGTACCCAGGCTAAAGACATAACCTGCTCTGTACCCAGGCTAAAGACATAACCTGCTCTGTGCCCAGGCTAAAGACATAACCTGCTCTGTACCCAGGCTAAAGACATAACCTGCTCTGTACCCAGGCTAAAGACATAACATGCTCTGTACCCAGGCTAAAAACATAACATGCTCTGTACCCAGGCTAAAGACATAACATGCTCTGTACCCAGGCTAAAGACATAACCTGCTCTGTACCCAGGCTAAAGACATAACCTGCTCTGTACCCAGGCTAAAGACATAAACTCCAACTAAGTATAATTGATAAGATACCATCTTCTGTGCACAAACCCTCAAAAGCAAAATAGAACAAAGCCTTTCAGTTTCATTGGATAATGCAACTTATTTCACTCTCTTACTCTCTTTAACCACTATGGTTGTGGATATTTTTATCAATAGGCGAGGAAGGGAAGGTAATGTCATTGCCCTCAGCCCCCGCCCTATCGTTGAAATGAGTCCATTAATAAAAATCAGGAGAGTGTTATGGAATTTGCGAGTGTCATCAATAATAGTTGCTACATATGACAACACAAACAAACAACTCTGAATGAGTAGGGGAGTGGGACAGGAAATTATCATTCTATTTTGGGGTCTCTATGGCCTTGTATATATAGAGAGAGTACTCCTATATAGAGATACCCAAAATGATAACAATGCACAAATAGCCAACAACAATCACGAACAGTTATCTAAAAATAGCAACCAGGTAAGTAAATGTTACCAAATCAAAAGATGCTTAATTGAATTTGAATCCGGATTAATTGAATGGTCATCAACTTCTTAAGTAGACGTGCCTTCATCTGTAGCCAAACCTCATTAAGGCAGGCAGCCATGAATGGATATGTGAGGTCAAATAGAGAAACCTGCTCTAAGATAGACCGGTCGGTGGGAGGTAATTGCACTATTTGTTAGTAGAGAATTGAATTGACCTCTAGATACCACATAGCCTAGGGCTTACAAATGACATTAACAACAAGTCATCTC